>NC_136622.1:21041705-21084205 GCF_933228915.1 Telmatherina bonti | reverse complement strand
CAAGCATATCATGCAAAGCTATTATTCTTAAGCTGTGAGGGCTTTCAGCTCCTATGGCAGTGACCAACCATCTCCTCTCTGAAGCTGTGGTCTATCAACAAAGTGCTTTCAGTGCTGTTTAAAGCCCCCTTCTTGTCCAATGGATACTCTTTACAGCACTCTGTTAAAGCATCCAGCGCTTAGCCTCACCACCTCATGGTTGTTCCCTAATTGCTACTTCATAGCTAGATGTGTGCCAGGGCAGTGAGAGAGTGCTTTCTTGATGAGAAAAGGGCAAATCTTTACTGGTACAGCAAATATTGCAATGCTAAAAATGCAGTCAATAAATGTCATTAGGATTAACAATGTCCTATTTACCTATGCCTATTAGACCATTTCAAGTCTATCACATGTCAGGAATTCATTGAGGGATCAGATAATTTTTCCATATCCCTTGGTTTCTTTTGGAGAACACACCTCCCCTCAGCTTCTTACATCATCTGACATAACATCATCCTGGTAAAGCACTGTGTTTTCGATTGCCAATGGCTTCATGAGCAAAGTCAAATACTGACCAATAATAACACATGGCTACATACAATACTCACTGCCCATTAGGATACATCCTCCCGAGTTATTTAAAAACTGGCACTTTTCTTATGCAGATTTTGATAAATGTTAAAATATGTTTTCCCTTAAACCATCTGTTTTTTCATTTCCCAGTAAGTGCACCCTCTTTTAATAATAAAAAAAAAAAAAAAACTAAGCCCACCCTGCTTAGAAATTTAACATTTATAATAAGACTTGGATGTTGAAGTAACAATAGTACAACGGCAGACAAAATGCAACATGAACATCAGAATACACAAGAATAGTCATTACACTGACAGAACATAGTACACAACTAATAAATACTGAACACCGGAAGTCTCAATACATATATGTATATATATTTTGTATATATAGATATACAGGAAGGCAGATATGCTTGGGAGAGAACAAAGTCACTCATTTCCCTTATGTCAGGACCTTAGCAAAAGCACTTAGTTATTCTCTATACAGAAATGCAAGATGTAATTTAAGGAAACACTACAGAGGACTAGACCACCAGCAGATTTAATTGGATTGATAAGATACTCCTGCAAGAAAAACACTCTTCTCCACAATGTTAGGGTAATGTGCTACTCATTGGCCGCAATATCCACGTAAGAGTTTATCACTTTGCCTCCCATGCTGTCCTTGGTGGCCACGCCTAGAAATCTGACGGAACAAATATATGAGCAAATATATTTCCGCTGTAGAGGATGAAAACAAACCTTAGAATGCAACAAATTCAAAAGCTTTGCAGATTGAAATGCTATCAGCCTGCAAGAGTGCTAAATGTGGCTTTAATTATGTGTGTCTTGGTATTTTTGCTCCTGTCTATTCCTCCACCTGGTATTCCAATATGTGACAGAGTGAAATGATTCACACACCACCTCTCTGACAAGTGTGACTTCCTTTTCTCACCCACACAGGATATGCTGCGGTGCACACAGCAACTGTGAATATCCCACCAATTTTACGTAAAAACATTGCATCCAGAAATAAATTGATTTTTTAGCTGCAAGATGTGATTCTATGCTATTTGCAATGCTAATGTATCTCATAGAACTTTTTATGAGCGGGAACTCAAAAGCATCATCAATTCCTGGATCATAAAGTACTTTCCAACCATATGACTCAGTTGGGAGTGCTGAGGCTCAATGAAAGCTTCAGACGTTTAATTGCAGACTACTTAAAGGGCATCACAGTCATTGCCTAGTTGAATGATTGCTTTTGAACCTAAGAAAGGACAGCTTCATAATGACAGAGGTACAAAAACAAAGCAAACACATCTGGGTTGAACTGAAGCTGTCAGTGTACAAGGAGCCAGGGAGAAAGCCTTTGTGTCACTGTGACTCATAACACATCGATCCCCTCCAGCTCAAAGACAAAAACATGGAAAGCAGAGGGATGCTTCTTCCCATTAAAAGATGCAATTAGCATTTATGGCAGGATGACCTTGTATTGTGACACGTACATTGCAAAGTTGAAATTGCTTCAAGGTGCAGCTTCCTGATCTGATGTTGTTTATAAAATATGCACATCATGCCAGGTGTCTTGCATGTTAATTTTACCATAAAATTATTTATAAATGATGGGACAAAGGGATCTTTTCAAAGATCTCTGGCCCCTCAAAGTTGTTGGAAATTTCCTGTCAGCAGCTACAAATGCTAACAGTAGGTCTTTGAAGGCAGTAATTGACAGCCTCATCAGTATTATTCATAAGCTTGATTTCAAGGAGAAGCCATTAAGGTTTAGCTCCAATGTTTACCTGCAGATACAATATAAGTACATTGTATTCTAACAAGCACAGGACAAAAGAGCTACACATTATGGAACTATCCGCTGCACAAGATCACATACTTCAACCTAGGACATATTTGACTTTTTTATGTGAACATTTTCCAGACAGAATAAATAAATTAAGTTTCTGAGCCTTTAACATCTGCTTGGTATGTAACACTCCAGGTGTTGAGACAGACATAAACTGATGGTATAACTAAGAGACAAACTTTAAACTAAGTGGCACCTCAGTGGACAACAACCAGGAGCAAATTCATCCTTGTATGGTCTCTGGTACCTTTTTGTATACAGAATTGAGACAATATGTTGATAATTAGTCAAAACACTTCTCTGCACGTAATGTGTATATGTTGGAGATGTTCCAAGTGTTTAATTGTGCAAGGTCGCTAAAGTTTCTTTTGGGTTTAACTGTTGATGTACAGCAACTAAATGGCAGCTATTTCAATACATCAATAATTCATACTGAAAGGTGGTAATATTTTCTTTCCAACAGAAATCTAGCTAAATTGATCCTTTAACGTGGTAAAGGAAGAAACAGCTCTGTACTATATATATGGCTGCACATGACTAAGACTGAGACTAAGGATCAACTATATTAACTAAGTATGGTGTATGATGTAAGATGAAATTACCTGTGGCCTCTTTATAGGTTTAGCAGCTGAGGATCAGTATTTTTTTTTTTTACCTCAGTGATATTTATCAGGCAAGGATATCACATTAAGTGGTTTTATGTCATGCTGTTTTACAATAGATAACTCAAGGTGAATGCCATTCGCGATCATAGCATGGTGACATCATTTTCTGTTCCAGTGATAATAGAGGAAGGGTAAATGTAACTATGCGCTAATGTTAAGATGCAATCTATTCTAATTTTTCCTATTAAATATAAGTATGCCATGGTTTCAATATATACTAAATGTGAGCCATCACCTTTCTCAAAATCTGTTTTTAACCTGTTTATTTTATCATTTTCCACACTTCAGTTATTCTTCATGTGCCTTCCTGAGTACTGATATCAACTACATATCATCTTTTCCCACACGACTCTTAAATTTCCTCTTTCCATTTCCACTGCCATTCGTTCACAGTATGAATAGTAATTGCTACAGATTAAAATGCTGGAAAAGTCCTGCTTATCGTCAAGACAGTTTCTTTTAAGCTCCCTTTGAGTTAATTTTTTCCACTTGTCAGCAACCATAGATGAACATGCCTTCTATTATTTTCTCCTACAAAGTCACAGTTTACATTAACTAAATCATGGCTCATTTTGTACCATACACAGCCAGTCATATGGCATCCATTATCTTTACCAGTGTTATCTCAAACCACCATGGGAGTGTCTGAGAAGACGGAGCTAATGGACTCTGCTACTGATTTCTTCCTCTTTCCCTTCAGAAGAGAACCAGCCTCTGCATCCAGCTCATCATCCTCCTCATCCCCATTAGGGTTGAGCTTGCCATTCTGGCCCTGTAAATCCTTGGAGTCTATGAATGCAACGTGCCTGTTTAACTCAGCCTTGAGCACTGGGTCCTCATGGGTTGGAGTGACGCTGAGCATCGAGGAATGGATGCTGTCCTCACCTCGAGTCTTGCTCTTGTTAGGGCAGCAGAAACAGCGGCATGGTGTCAGGTAAAGGTATATAAGCACCAGCACCACACTGGCCAGGCAGCCTATTAAGGTAGTATAAGCTGTGTTCAAAGTCTCCCCGACGCCATGCATGGTAAAGTTATGAACCTTCAGCACCACATAGATAGTTTCATTGAAAGCCTCACTTGAAGCAAAGCATGTGTAGGTCCCAGAATCTTCCAATCTCACTGGACTTATCTGCAGGCTGCCATCTGGCAAGACTTTTGCTGTCTGGTTACTTCCAGGCGCCACCAACAAATTACCAGGCATCACCCAGGCCTTTACCATGTTCTTATGTTTGGTATCACAGTTGAGGATCAGTGTTTGCTCCAGAAAAGCCTCTTCATCCGCCTCCTTGAATGTGCTGCAGTTCATGCTATCACCACTGAGATCGAAAACGCGCACTACGGTTTTTTGTGGGCCTGGCAGAACACACGTGTGGTCATCTTTAAAGTCCAGAACGGAGTTTAGCTTCCGAATGTACCAGTGGGCTAGAAGGGTGTAGAGATCACAGTGACACAGAAGAGGGTTATTGTGGAAGTAGAGGCCATTTTTAATCCAGGCAGGCAGAGTCTGAAGCCTTTCAAAATGCAACACTTTGATCTTGTTAGATGACACATCCAGCAGGCTGAGTTTCTCCAGATGGGACCTTTCCCTGACCAGCTCCTCAGGGAAGCGGGATATTTGGTTCTGGCTAAGGTACAGCTTTTGAAGGTTGATCATGCTAGTAAAGGCTGTACGGTCAATCTGGGAAATTTGGTTATTATATAGCAAGAGGACCTCCAAGTTGACCAAAGGCTCAAAGACAAACTCATCCAGCATCTGCAGATTGTTGGAGGACAAATCCAAGTAGCGCAGATGCTTCACATTGATGAATGCCTCAACAGAAAGGAATTGTAGTTTATTGTGGCTGAGAAGGAGGTTGTGGAGATTCGGCAGCTTCTTTGAGGTCCACTCGGACCGGAGCCGTTCTATGTCATTGTAGCTGAGGTCTAGCACAGCAGTGTAATGTGGCAGATTAGTGGGAACAGTGGTTAGATTCATTTTGGAGCAGCTCACTATGTTTGAGGCGCAGATGCAAGTCTTTTTACAGTTTAGCGTAGATCCTGCTGCCTCTGAAAACCAGAGCAGAGCCACGTAGAGGGAAAGGAACAGAGCCCATCTCTGACACTTACTCCAGTAAGGTAAGGTTTCCAACAGGCTGTCACCTGTTCTGGTGGAAGACTGCAACATGCTAGCGGTTGTTCCAAATCCCAGAGAGGCTTATTACAATCCCATTCTCAGAAAAAAATGTGGAAAAACAGCTGGAGGAATCCCAGGCACATTGCTGACTGAAGACTAAAAAGAGAGCAGAAAGATGTTATCAAAGAGGCGTGTTTTTAAAAAAAAAAAAAAAAAAAAAAAAAAATATATATATATATATATATATATATATATATATATATATATATATATATATATATATATACAAACATTTATGCAACTGAGGAGAGGGAAATATTAAAATAAAAATACTACAACGAAATATCTTGATTTCGAACATTCAGAGGAAGATCAGGAGATCAGGTTATTATACAAAATGTAGTGTCACACATATCAACATATCAAAACAATATCAGTTTTTTCTTCCCCTCACTGAATAGCAACTCTCACAACACCAGACTGATGCTGAATCTGTTTGTATTTGATGGTTCTTTGCAAAAGAAATGTTTAGAAACAGACATAAAACATTCTCCAGCTATTATTTCTTTATTATCCTTTTCCATAAAATAAATAATTTTAAGTAGATTAAATTATTTTCTTATTAACAGAAACAGCTAAATCAGCCAAACGTAAACCAAAAGCAAGCATATAAAGTGTTTCGGCAAATGTCCTCACACTTCCCACTTTAGTTTCTTCCTCTGCTCGTGTCTTCCTCACGTGCATGCAGGACCAACTTTCCTCAGCCGCTTTGCGTTTCTAAAACACTTGCATACACACAAACCCAGTAGTCACGCTAACCCATGTGCATTCACACTCTTGGAAGACATGGAATTGATTTTCTAACACTGGTCGTTTCGCCTTCTCTGCCTTGCCATCTCTTACTCTTTCTGAGACAAACCCAAACGCAGCTGCACAGTTTTACACAAAGAACTAAATAAATAAAAAGCGCACAAGCAAATAGGATGCAAATATTTACATCGTGTCATGTTCTGAAATGCCCTTGCTCGTTTGTGGAAGAGCTGTGCAAGCGTTGCATTGCACCATTCGGCTTAAATACATGAACGACCACATGAGCGGAAAGATGGAGAGAAAAACACTTACCTTCACCCTGGATGCGGCACCTTTCCTTGAAACAGCTCCTCGTTTGTTTACGATGTTGCGGCACACCAACAACCCCCCAGTCTGACTGAGCTTCCGTGTCTGCCGTGGAGGACAACAAATGATGCGGGGAGGAGGAAGAGCCCCGAAGAGTCTCCTCGTCAAAATAATCCTGGTCCACGAGAGACATCCAATACCCGGTGCAAAATTACGCACAAATAAGATTACGTAAAGAGCTGAGAATATTTAAGTGGCAACCATCGATAATGCGACCACATCTTAAATCAGCTGTCTCTGGTTTCAACTGAACATATTGCTTCAGGGACGCACAGACGAGCGAATATTCGGTTTTGTTTTTTGTTTTTGTTTTGTTTTAAAAAAAATTTTTTTTTGCAGATTACTGGCGCAGTTTGGGCAGGTCCGGGTCAAGTCGGGTCTCATCATCAGCAATGGGGACCCTTTGGAATGAGCAGTCTGTAGATGCCAAGCTTCCCGTGGCTGCACGCAGGCCTGCAACAGCTCTCTCCGCGCAGTGCTGCAGCTGCAGTGGTTGACGTGTTTCTCGGCAGCGGCAGTGCGTTCAAACCCAGAAGGCGCTGTTTACCGAAAGTGACCGCGTCAAAGACTCACTAAAACCCCGGGAGAGGAAATGGACAAGTCCATTTGGAGTCGGCCAGGGAAATTATATCACACACTACAGCACACTTTGTCATAATAATTTAATTTTCAATGTTGTTTCAGTCATGATCATAGCCTATTTGAGGTATTGATGTCTTATTTTATATTATGCCATTTTTCCATTAGAAAACGTATCTTTCCCACAAACATGTAATATGAATGGCACATGTTCTGCACAACCAAGAAAAATTTGTCAATCTATCTTTTCCTTCTGCATCATTACCACTGGCCAAACAATACATCTTCAATCATACCCTTATTCATATTGTTTTTTGAGTAAATGTTAATATGTGTGAAATCTGAATTCTGGTTGTTGTAAATCTCTGGTAATCTTTCATCTTCCACCCGAGTTCTCAGGGAGTAGGATTGAAAGAGATTTCCCTGAGTTTTTTGAGAGTGCAATCCTCATTTTATTCTGACACAATCCCCTGAGACACCTGGTAATAGGATGTTCCTCTCTGGTAAAACTAGTCAGATTTCTCTCACATGTAGCTAAATGTCATCCAAGGCTGTCAAATATATTTCAGTAATTTTTTTACTGAATTGTTGCCCATAATTGCTCTGCTCACAGGAGTTCAGATGTTATGCAGTCTTTCAGGGTGTTTGAAACTGAGACATAAAACTGAAGGTGGTATTAGATGTAGATTAATCTTAAACATATTGTTTTAAATAGTGGATTATTTTGTGGAGGGTGAGCAGCCAACAAGCTGGCCTGTTTACAGTGATTCTCCCATTCATAGCTCAGGGTATTCTTACTCACTGTACACACTTTGTTTATGTATTTGGTCAGGTGTGTGGTGACTGAGCACGGGGAAACCTTGTCATTTTTTTTTTATTCTAGTGAATCCACCCACAAATTGCTTTTGAGATTTTCTCTGGAGGTTTTCCTGAAATCACAGATCTGCTGCAGTACTTCTTGGCTGCAAGGGCCAGTGCATTGGCAATAAGCCGCGAGCCTCCTACTCAAAGTGCCAGTAGAAATCCTACAAAAAATTTAAATTACAGCAACAAAGGCCATGAGATCATTTCAATGTCAAGAAATTATTACATCATAGCATATGAATAGGCGAGTACCATTTATGAGGTTCATGCACCAAGTGATCAGCTCTGTTACGTCCCTGTAAATGATGTTAATCTTCAGGTAGGAGGACCCTGGAATTTGAATGAATTTGTGTGGCAACTTTTTATGTCAGTGCTCCTTTTTCTTGTGTAGTGTCTGCATGTGCTCTGTATGAAAAACCCAAAACCTAAAAATAACCTGAATGTATGAATTCTTCATGGATTTATACTGTAAATGCACCATTATCCACTGGTTCATTAGTCAGTTCAAATTACCTATTGAAGAAAAAGAACATAGACTTCAACCTTTTATGACTTGCTGTCCTTTTGATGTCACCCATTCGAAGACATCAGACTCAGTCTTTATTTTTACTGTCTTGGAGCAATGCTGTCTCCCACCTGCACAAGATAATTAAGCAGGCTGACATGCTTTAACCACAGAGACTCAGTTACCTTGAAGAGATGTAGCCTACTCTGACCAGTAGAACGCACATGAGCAGACGATTGCAGGCAGAAATCCTTCATCATTTGCTTTGATGAAATTCAGTGTAGATTAAGTTCTCTGCAAAAAAATAATTTTTTTGAAGCAGATTTAACTTGTTACCAGATAAAAACTAACACTCATGTACACTCATGTCTTGACCAAGTGTTTTAGTGCTTTAACAATGATTCATATTGTGCACATACACTGTTTATTACTCGTTGTCTGACTTTACCGCTGTTACTTGTATGTTGTCATTGCACTAAGAGTAAAATCAAACTAGTGTGACTGAACATACTGTGAAACCTCGGCCTGACCATAGCCTTACAGCACAGTGACTCTAGTGAGATAGAACTGAACGTGATTAATGTTCTGCTCGACTCCACTTCCTGCAGTGATAGGGATAGTGTTGCCTGGCAACTGCCGGCGGCCTTCTGTGGACTGGTTTAGCTCTGTGGTAAATCCAGGGTGGCCTTGTTGTTCTTACACACACCTGCTCAGATGGTTTATAGATCAGATCAATAACTCAATATCTTCAAAACTTGTAGAGAATCTGAGCGTCTGTAGAGACTGGCAGAGATACATCAGTAACTACAGGTTCTCCATTATACCATGATTCATACAAATGTTTTAAATATTTAACAGGTAAAATGTGACAGAACATCTGTCTCTCTTTGCAAAACTGTCAAGGCCAGCAGAAGTCTATCACTAAGTCATCATTGAAATATGGCCATCGAACATGATATATGGCCTTTATGGTTCGTTTTTATCTTTGATGAGCTGTTTTTATTTTTACAAAACGTATAACAAAATGTCTTATGAAGTTAAGGAAGACTGCAGCTGAAAAACCCATAACATTAACACACCTGTCAGGGTGATAAGTGTACATTTTAAAGCCTGATAATGCCAAGGTAAATTATGTTTACACACACCATCTTTTGCTGCACTCCACCTGGCTTATCTGGTGACACTGTAAACACACCCTCCTGTCGCCAGGCTGAACATAAAACTGGATGCAATTAGATTCCATTCAACAATATGCACAAGGTAGGTATCTCAAAATAGTGGCGGCAGTGGAGAAAATTACTGTAACAGTTGTAAAATGCCTAAAAACAAACAAACAAACAAAAATAAACTTATTGCAGAACATATTAAAACTTAGATTGACTGCTGGTGTTGTGGCAGATCTATATTGCTTGAGGTAAAAATGTGTTCTTAAAGCACCGTTAACTAGAAAACTCCCCTCCTTCTCCAAGGAAACCTGTGCTGGAGAGGGAATGACCATGCTATTCCCCTGAAGAACAGGCAGGAATGAATGAGGAGACTTAAGTCTCCATACTTAAGAAGATATAGTTAACAAACAGAAATAAAATAGAATAGTTGAAATATCTCGTCAGCTGACACAGACCTTGCTTGATAGGAGACAAAGGACAGAACTGGTAACCAACACCCAATCAGCCTGTTTTCTCTCTCCTCCTTTACACAGATTTTGAATAGACCACTCCACTCAAACTTACTTGTTAAAATACCCACACTTACCTGAATTTCTTCACCCAATGAGGAAATGAAACCCATACTTGAACTGCAAATTCTCCATGAGTTATCCCCTAAAAAATGTGTTAACCAGACAGTCTTTAGGAAAAAGAAGGGAGACAGGTCCACTGTGTCCCGTCTGTCTTTACTTTTATTGTTCCAGCTTGCTTCTATCAGGATATATAGTAATTTTGTTATAGAAAGGGTCTATAACCTAGTATTAATTAAACTCAAGGAGATTAGTATGTTGGCACCTTGCTCGCTTGCTCATCAACCTTTAGAAAACTGATATAATACTAATTTCAATAAAACAATTTTTAAGATGTGTTTTACTAGTATGTGTTTTATTTATAAGTGTTTTATTATACCATTATTATTATCATCTAGTGTCACCCATACATGTAAACAGAACACTGAAGATTTTGTTTAAAAAAAAAAAAAATCCACATAGTCAGATAGTGGAGAGTGTGTGACGCAGATAAGTGTAACTAAATGAGGCGATAAGCTTCATCAGGGGTCAGGTTGCTCTCCACACTGTATCACTTCCCTCTGGCTTGAAAAAAATGAGACAAGCAGATGCTTGGATGGTCTCAGAGGAGAGAGAAAAGAAAAAAAAGATTAGCTGTAATCTTTGTTTAGCTGTCTGGACTGCTCTTGGTTTCCGTGGCAACACATTCAGTTTTGTATTTGATCAGAACTGCATGGATGACATGAGGTCATTTGACAATCATATCTTAGAGAAGAAGCCCACATGGACTGCACATGCTCCCATAAAAGCAAAGCTGTCTGTAATCTTGGCATCTCTTGTTCTCCTATCGCTTAGCAACAGGCTTTGTTTTAGCCATTTGTGCTTTGATGGCAGAGACCATTACTCTAAATCATGGAGGAAGGGGCTGCAGGTGTCAGCCTATACTGAGGCCCTCTGAGTGCTGACAGTGTATGTAATGAGGAGGCAGTGGGCTTGTTGTTTTAATTAAAGCTAGACTGCTGCTACGAGCTCGACTGTAATGACTGTCCATAATTATTTACGTCGGGGGAAACTGACAAGGCTTATTATATGCCTATTTTAAGGTGGATCTGGAAAATGTTAAATCTGCAGTTAATTGCACTGTTAAGACAGGCAAAACAAGGGATTTTGTCTTGTTTTCATGATATTCAGAGAGAATTAATATAGATCCTGAAGAAGGAAGCAATTTCAGGCTGCATTTTTTTAATACCTGTTAATCCCTTCCTCAGGGCCAATAAAACATGGGTCCCAGGAGAAGGCAGGAAAAGACTAAATAACCGCTTACCGCTTTGAAAATGTTTGGTCTATAATGTTATAAAATAAGATTCAAATGTAATTTTTGTCACTTGGTAACTATTATAGCACTTTTAGCCTGCAGTTTATAAGCATTAATTTATAATGATTAATCTGTAACAAGTTGATCTCTCTTTACTTCCTATGTTCAGTTTTTTGACTCGCTGGCTCTTGTAAATCTATCCTATGAGAGCCTGTTGGGGCTGCACAGCAATCCAAGCAGCAGCAGTCAACACAGTCTATTTACATGGCAGAGAACTTGCCCTGTCTCTCACAAATGACTGAGACTCTTCTTGTTATCTTTGCTAAAAGCCCATCAAACCAGAGTGGACCGGTTAAAGCATCGACCTGCAAGGCTTGTTTGCTGAGCACTTGCCATTTTTTCCTCCTCACTTTAGACTCTGCAGCGCCTGTCTCTGTGGCCAATCATGGCACATAGAGCATGGATGCAGAGGTCTTCTCTACAGCTCTCCAGTCAAACGGCAATGATTGAGCTCCAGGGGAGACTGAAAATTGCATCTGTGTGTTGGAGTGCTGTGCTACAAAGAGGCTGAGAGGAAAAGGTTCTGAATTTCTTTTTAGCTAAAAAAAAATCTTTGTGCTGTGTTGCAATTTATGTCCATAAGAGGATGCAATGCAAATATCTGTTAAAAGACTCTGATACAAAATTAATTTTGAGTGATGCTGTGTTACAGAAAAAAAATTAGCACATGCTTTTAGCAGTAATAAAACTACTTATTTCATGCAAAACCTTAGAGGGCTTTATGCGGAAACATCACTTGATAACAGGTTCAGGACTAAATGCGAGTGATATCTGAGGGCTTAAAGAGCTACATATACATTTTTTGTCTTAACAAAGATAAGCTTAAGGAAGCTGCCAGCATAAATCTTCGACACCTTCAAATTGAATGAAATGTCCACCGAACCATAAATTAAGGGGAAGCATCACAAGCTGGAGTGAAAGAGGATGTTTGATAGGCTGCAATGAACAGGGAGAGATGCCGAGCTGAAAGCAGAGATCCTTGAGGAGAGGAGAAGGAAAGGAAGCAGAATGACAGAGAGCTGGACAGAATGTCCCTTGGCTTTGAGGACAAGTGTCCTGTTGCATCATTAGATCAGGGTGTTTACTGTGTGTAGCTTTATTTATTCAGCTCTGGGTTGTGAATAATGGAGCACACATGACGATCTTGCTTGTCAGCAGAACTGGAGACTCAGCTAACTTGTATGTGTATTTCAGCACTTGGGTGTCAGTGGAACTGAGTGAATACCTAGTTTATGGACACGACAGTCTACGTGATGTTTCTAAAATTAAGCATCATACTGTAAATATTTATTCACCCCTTCTCTAATCTTGTCACTAAGCGCTCCATCTCTATCAGGTACAGGAATCAGATCCATTGAAGTCTCCCATGAGCATCAGTTTCCTCATTTCCTCTGAACTCTGGCCTATACAACAGCAGCCAAAACAAAACCTGACTGCACTGATTGCGTAAGACAAATGCCTCATGCATGACAGCACTGCATCGACTCCAGTATGAGTAAGAGGATTTTATAAACAAGTTTTAGACTTTCCCGTTTTTAATCAATTCTTACTCTTAGCTCCATCCTGCCAGCATGCGGGTTTAAAATCTCAGGATGCAATAGTGGGGGGAAGGTCAGCTCAAAGAGCCAATTCAGCTGGAATTCATGCTTACGGGCTCATCTCCATGTAATACTGCAACAGACTTTTTGTAGGTATTATATAATGACTGCCAGAGCCCATGGCAGTACATATTGAAATGTATGAGTCAGTAACTTTGGTGCTGCAGGACTGATCTATTATTCAGATATGGGTTCCTCTCAGTTACTCGGCCTTATTTCCATCTTCTGGCCAAGACTTCAGGGAAGACTGTAATGGAATGGCACCCCCCCCCCCCCCCCCCCCCCCTTCAAAATTCTGATTTTAGGGAAGTCATTTTTAAAGGATACATATAATATATAATAATAAATTTATTATTTCAGATTCACTCAAATTCATTTAGCAACTAAGTTTTCTTGAAAAAGCCCAAGGGACTTTGGCTGCTTATGATGATACATCAATGTGCTGTTAAACTTACATTTAAATTACTTTTTGTCCACATGGGAGCAGCAGAAACACATTTTGGACAAGAAAATTTTAACTTTAAAGTTGATATGATGCACATACTGTCAAACAGTGGTTACAGAAACAAAATAATAGCTAATTTATGTTTTTTGGCTTACGTTCACCTAACTGACACATTTTTTTTTTTTTTTTATCTTTTGCACTCCTTTTATCCAGCTGCTATACTATTTCACCTTATAGTAGCTAATTTGATCGGGGCTGTGCAAATTTTGGACCCTCCTGCTGCTTCTAACATAGCTAAAGCAAGGATGGTTTTTGGACAACACTTAACATCATGTTTCACATCTTTCAGATTTATCAAGTTCATTTGATTTATTTCCATATAAATGCATCAATTTACGCGGATTTAAATCTAATTTTAAAGTAGAGGATGGCACTGAAATGATCTGAGGGCATGTCTGTCATCATTCCTGTACTTTTCTCCCCCCATTCTTGTTTTCCAGTGATTACATTTAAATTTCTTAAATTCTGAAATTCAGTGTTTGACTCACAAAGCTCCTGATAACATCATATTTGATGTCTGACATGTGTTTAATGTTAATTGTTATCCAGGGTCCAGAGCCATCTTGCACACTGCAACCAAAACTGCCAGAACAAGAAGAGTAGTTGTGTAAATTAAACAGATTTATTTTCAGCAAGTGTCAGTCTAGAATAATCTTCTGATTTGGGAACAGTCTTATGGAGAGCTTTAAGGGATTTATGAGGCTCAACTTGTCTTGCTTCTATTAATCCCAGCCGTCTGCTCTGTGCAGAACGTGGACCGTTTGAGAAAAACTGGGTTTAATGCAGGGTCATGTCTGCTGTCAAAAAGCTGTGTGACAAGTTGAAATACTACTGGTGCTGTGTTTTGTGATTTTTTTTTTTTTTTTTTTTTTTTTTTTAACACGTCTTATTCAGCATATATGAGCAGAGGTTTTCGATTGAGGGTCCAGAAATGAAAACAAACACTGTAGTTTAAAACACTGTCCCATTTTCCTCTAATCTTCTTCCCTCAACTATGACTCAACAAATTTAGAGACACGCACACACAGAATTTATTTTTCTGTCCTTTAATGCAGCATCTCTATGTTATTGTTCCATATCTGGAATCTCATTTGAAGGGCTTTGGGATAATCTCCTTATTATATTCTTGAAATATCAAACATAATAGACATGGGCTCCCGGAGGGATCTAACTGATAAATTAAAAACTATCATATTGTGTTTTCATTTTGAAAAAAAATAAATTTATAAAAGTGGCAGCACTTTGACTGCCGCTCAGTCTGCTTCATCTGCGGGGGTGGTGGGTGATCTGGGGGTTGGCTGTTCTTTTCTCTCGCTGTTGACTCCCTGTTCTCTCGCCTGCTGGGTGTGTCTCCCGGGGGGCGTGGGGAGAAGGGATGCCTGTTTTTGAACACTGGGACAGAGTGTTGGGGAGCTGGGGAGATGTGAGGCTGTAGACTGATGGGGGGCCCGTTGGGGGGAATTGAGGTCTCTGGGGTACTTGGCTGGGGCACTGGGGTGAGTGTTGACCTGTGGCAGGCAGCTGTCTGGGCTGGCCCCGCCCCCTCCCCGGTACTGGGCTGGGCCTTCCCCGGGGTGGTGGGTGGCTCCTGCAGGGCCCTGGGTTCTGTCCCTGACTCATGATTAGGGGGCTGGTGTCTGGCGGGACTGGTGATCTGCTGGCTTGGTTCCTTGGGGCCTGCGCCCTCTGGTGCAGGAAGGGACTCTGGTGGTGACTTTCTTCTGCCTCTGCCTGCTTGGCGGTCGCCCTTGCAGCGGAGGGTCTCGGCTCCATTCCTTGTGGCTGCTTGTTTCCTGGGATTTGGAGACCTCTTGATCTACCCCTGACCCTTGGAGGGGGCATGGTTGTATTTACATAATCACTTAGCACAACTCACCCCTAATATACATTTAATACACATCCATGCACATGGGACCACGGATGCACACCCAAACCCCAGCAATCAAACATACACACACCCACACCTCTATACACATATACCCAGTTACACATCTACCCCCCTAAATACATGCCAACACACACCCACACCCCTGGACATCTACTGGTTGCAGCTCTGTTCGTAGTTGCTCACATGCTTTTTTGTCTTAGGATGTCCATCATGCTTTCCTTGAAGTTTTAGATGGCTAATGAATCTCTAAAGGTGTAAAAGACGTTCAGTTAATCTGTGACGGTGTGGCTGTTGCTGTGGCTTGTTTTCTACTTTTTCTTTTCAGTTATCGCTTTTCCTTTTTTTTCCCTCTCTCCATCATTTCTCTCTCCTATCTTTTTTCTCATCCTTCTTTTCTTATCCTTTGTCTCTTTCTGCCGGTCTGATCATGTCCAGCAGTAATAAGTTGAAATAACAAATTCTTAATAAAAATAATGAAATAAAGAATAAAGTTTAAGAATCAATGGGAGCCTCATATCCATAGTTCTGCTTGGAAGAGTACATTTGTTCAGCACGACACGGCAGCCGAACTGTTATTCTGATGTCAGGATGCTGGACAGGACAGGTTAAAAAAAAAAAAAAAGGTGAAGCTGGAAGCTCTTAAGCCCTCAATTTTAAGATTATATGTCTTTAAAACCAACCTCCAAAATAGGAAATGCAATGTTTTAAAAGTTTGTGACATCCCTCCCACTTTGGCAAGAATTTGGAAAAATGGATGCATCTTAGGAAGATGGTACACTGGCTTACGTGCAAATATTATGCTGTCAGTAGAATAAACAAAGCTTTGCTTCCTGGTAAAGTTCAGCTTCACAAATAAAAGAAGCAAATTCTGCTGCATAAAGACTGCTAAAGGTGTCACACTTTGCATTTACTTTACAAAGCTGTGTTGAATCCCTTTGTCTGAACTACAACACTCTTGCTGGAGGGACTGAAAATGTGCAGAAAGTTTACCACCTATCTTGGTCGACTATAAAGATTTTGGTAAAGTTTCATGAAATGAAAAATAATTTATTAATCCCCAAAGGGAAATTCAATATTGTAGTATATGATAATTAATTTGAGGAGGTCTTGTTCCGGAGGCTGATGGCTGCTGGCAGGAATGCTCTTCGGTATCTCTCAGTCTTACATCGGACCTGAAGAAGCCTCTCACTGAACACACTCGTTGTTTCATCACTGTGTTGTGGAGAGGGTGTGAAGAATCCTCCATCATCTTCATCTTCTTACATACAATAATGTATAATACAATAATAATTCATAGATTCATGAATTTAGTGGAAAATTTGTTTGGATGAATGATGATATAGGTTTATAACTGACACAGCATACGACTCAACATGGTCCTGGAACAACACCAACAACTACAACAACAACAAAAAACTAAAGCCAGGATGTTTTTGTATGAAGTGGAGCTAGTTTAGAAAATGTGTTTGTTTTCAGAGTAGGACAGTACTGAGAATTTACATAGGGTATTAACACATTGCTGAGAGCTGTTGCAAGGCCACCCACCACTGGTGGACTATTGTAAAAAAAAAGCAAAAACAAAATAAACAAAAAAAACAAAAAACAAAAACAAAAGTAGTCTGTTTAACCTGGCAATGAGGTTGTGCTAAAAAAAAAAAAAAAACCCAGCAGCTTTAAAACTTTAAAACCCAGCACATAATTTTTGATAGAGCAGAGAAATTAAGCAAACTTGGGAACATGAAAAAGTAAAATAAATCAAAGAACAAAGTCCTGTAATAGCAAAAGTGATTGAAATGGCAAAAAGAAAAGCAGCAAAATGGCAAATGGAACTTAGAAGAAGCTAAATCAATACATAGATCACTATTAAAAAGGTTAGAAAGAAAGAAAAAACAAAGAATAGGCTGAAGGTAACTAAGAAGCTAGAAAAGCAGTTATAGAATAAGAACCTGTTAAAGCAAAGCAAAAAAAAACAAAAAAAACAACTAACTTTAAAAAAAACTTATAAAAGCAATTTGGAAAAGAAAATTTAAAAAGATATAATAATACAAATGTATTACAAAACAATAATTGTCATAAAATGTCTTTTTTAAAACAAAACATTTAAATAACTATTATATTTAAATAAATTTCTCTTTAAATTTCCACATTTATTTTCTCATTCTTTTACAGGTTCTTTTTTTATGGCACCTCCTAAAATAAAATAAAAACAGAGCCTGGTTGGCCCTGTCCAGCTGCAGCTAAATTCATGGGTCAACATCTCTAAAACTCACTTATCTAAAAGTCACTCAGTTTTTATTATTTAATCACATCAAAACCTAAAAAAAAAAAACCAGCAGTTGTGCAGCTTCCTGAATGTTTTTCTGCTGCTATTGAACAATGTGTGCTTTAGCTCACAACCAAATTGAAAGCTGTCTGCTGATTTTCATGTTGTCACATTTCTAAATGTTGACAGCTGGCTTGCATTATTAACTATGCAGCATCTGTTTGGATTTCACAGGCTCATGCCCCTCCTCCTCCCCATCATGCCTGCCGGACTCAGCTGTCTGCGGTTCTTATAAAGGCAGAAGAAAAACAGCAGTGGCTAGAAAGTGTGATTTTGAAAGGTGTAAGCTAAAGCATCAAGTGAGTAGACTGGACAGTTCCTGAATTCAGTTAGTCACAAGGACCGGTTTTGGGTTTGACTGACCATTTGTTCCCAACCCACTAACAGAACTGTGAGAAAAAGAGCTTACGAATTGTTCTAAAATGTGACAAGTCAGTATGTCCGTGTTTCACTTTAGCAGACCTCTGGCATTAGTGATGTTCTCATAAATATGTATTTCATGATAATTACTCTCACCTAATGTTCATTTGCACAGTCAGTATTACCCTTTCACCATCTGCCAAACCAAAGAAAATGGATTGTGCCGTGTGGGTTACGTGTGGCATTATTACACATCTTTTTATTACATCAATTCCTTTCTGGTCTTTATGTCATCTTAAAAATAAACCTGATTTAAGAGGTGCACATGAAAGGATACAGTCAATAAAATCTTCATTGTAGCTATTTAGTGACAGCATTTATTTTCCAAAAAAAACTAACTGAGATGAAAACCATGCTTTTTCATTCAGGTTTAAATCAGTTCATACATGCCACTCAAAGTAGATTAGTCTACACACACACACATCTTTTTAAATGATGGTATCCAAGGCAGACATGAAATTGAAAGTAATCAGAAACCGTTGAGGTCAGAATACAATTTCTTGAATGACCACTTGAAAATGAAAGAGTAGAAAAATGATCAGATTAAAGACAGACTATCACAGCTGATTGAAAGTGGTGCACGCTACAATTTTCAATAAAAAAAACAAAACATAAATGGATACTTGAAGGTGTGGCCACATATACTACATTAGGCTGTGTGGACACATGGGATATGACTTCCTGGAGTCTCAGATTGTCAAACAGATAGAAAGGTTCCCAACTGGGAAAATCAATGAATTATCTATGGGAGTGGTAGCCACAATTAGAACTGGTGAAGTTTCACAGCTTCCAAGGAAAGGAGCTTGAGTACTCTCCTTAGTATCTGCTTTAGCAAACACAGGAGCATGCTTCAGAGCATCCTTCTGGGATTCATGTCAATAAATATGAAAAAAGGAGGGTAAGTGTGAGCAGCATTGCTAAACAGTTGTCACTGCATCTAGTATGTATATCTTTTTTGTTTTAAATAAACAACTTTAACAAAGAAATTAAATGTAATGTTTTATCTTGGTAAGACAAATATGGCATATTGTCTGTGGAACAATGTAACCATGAGATAAATAATGAAGTTACAAATGTGCTTTATGAGGTTATTTGAATAATAGTGTGCTTATTTATAGGGTGTATAGGTTCCCACTGAAAAGGTCCTGTTTTATAAAAGAATTTCTTTTCTTCTCAACCCCATGGTATTTTCCAACAAGCCAAGGAAAACAACTTACATAAAAACAATGAGATTATACTTGGCTTGAATATTATGCCATATTCCTTGTTTGGACTTTGGTTTCCTATCTTAAAAAACTGTCCACCTTGTTTCCTCTCTGCTTGTCAGCTGACCCTCATTTTTTAAATCATTCACCTCCTCATCACCCTGCCATCAAAATAAAGTCTGCAAGCCCCCATATGTGGGCATTGAGGAGTGACAAACTGAGGTTTGGCAAAAGTCAGCGTTGATCTGCAGCCTTTGACTTTATATCCTCTGCTTTAACTCGTTCTCTGAAATGCCTGAGATTATGTTCAGTCACAAACATTTTAATTAGCCATTTACAGCACAGACACATGACAAAGTAATTTAATCAAAATCATGGGTTTTAAGGCTATTTTTAAAGAATGAGTTTGTTTGGGTCCCAACCACTGTTGTATTTTAACAAACTGCTGACATTCATTCATTCATTTTCTCAAACCGCTTCATCTGATGAAGGTTTGTGGGGAAGCTGGAGCCTATCCCAGCAGGTCTTTGGGCGAAAGGCAGGGTACACCCTGGACAGTTCGCCAGTCCATTGCAGGGCCAAACTGCTGACAAGTCTGTAAATAGAAGATGTTCAGCATACATATGAGTCCACATATTTGTGGAAGCTAGTCAAATTGTTTTATATATCTAAGGCAAAGTTTCCTGATGAGACAGCAGGTCTGGAATAAAATGCAAACATGCCAACACAGCTGCAGAGTCCTGTGATGAATGAAGGGAAGAGTGTGATAGCATCAACCTTCGTTCTCCCAGCAATAAATAAATACCTGACTGCACCAATTGGTTTCTGTGAATACTGTGATCATGTTTTCAATTTGATTTATATACAGTAACTTATGCAAATACCCTCCTCTCAAAATGATTTTCTGCAGTAAGATTAAGCCTGTTATTTCAATTTTAAATGTTTATTCATCCTCTGCATCAAATGCAGAAAAAGAAGAATGTGATGCACCAGTACTTGACAGCATTATTATAACTGGGAATATTTGCTTGAATTTGTTTAATCAGCTTCTATTCTGCCCCAGCATTCATTGTTCCACATTGAGCCAGGGGTCTTAGCACAGAGGATCCTCTTTGTTGTACAGGCTGTGAGACCAAGTTTAACCTTGTTTGCTTTTTTGTTTGGTTTTGTTTTTTGATATGTGACAATATATGTGCTCTTATACTCTTATGTAAGTTTTTTGTATTTGTTTGTAACTTTTTTGAGAAAAATATGATGATGATGATGATGATGATAATAATAATAATAATAATAATAATAATAATAATAATAATAATAATAATAATAATAATAATAATAATAATAATTTAAAAAAAAAAACTTGGCCTTGACTTTTAAGCACCAACTTGTAAAGAGGTCATTGCTGAGCCCATGTAAGAGCTGTGCTCAAGTTGAAGATATTTCCTTCTGGCCTTTATTTCACATCTGTTGAAGACACCATACACTTAAAAGTGATTTAGTTTCTCTTTTATTTGTTAGAGCTCTGATTCTGTCCTTAAATATTTCTGTTTGTCTGCTTTTTTTTAGCTTCTGATGTATTGCCTTTTACTAAACAGTAAACATATGATATTGCGTCTTTCCTTTGTATTTCACCAGGCTCTTTTGTGTTGTTCTAAGTTGTCTTCCTTTCCAGATCAGTGGTTTCCAACCTATTTTCCTTTACTGCTACCTTCATTCAACTATCAAGACTAAACATGAACAACTACAACCGCAGCTCCACCAGCTCATTGATCTCATCAAACCAAACAGTATAGACCAAAACTGATTGGATTCACAATGTGTGGCCCACTGCATGGCCTTTTGTTTAAATGTGTTCATTTAAGGATTTATGTTTGGTTTTTTTTTTATGCAATTGTATCGCAGATTTTGATGACCCTCATTGATTTACTTTTGACCTGGTTTCAAACCTGAGTGTTATCAAGCTCAGACATGTCTAAATGAAAAATAAGTGGATATACCTCAGCTCATCTCTGTGGGGACATGGCCTTAATTTTAACAATCAAACAGGCTGTTGAAGGTTGTGTTTACAAAGCAGAAATCACCTGCAGGCCGTTTATGACTGCCAAGGACATCAAATGTCACTGCACCACCTGTCAGATGCCACAAATAGATTAATGAAATATGGTCTTTTATTTCAAAAATGCCTTTCTGGAACACTCCCACCAAAAATGTGTTTCAGAAGGAAGAATTTTATTTTCATCAGAGAAGTGAAGGAAAATTCGTACTTAATGCATGTTTAGACGTGTGTCACATGTCCTCCCATATAAATAACATCACATTAGTCCCAATTATTAAGATATAGGAATAACAATTGAGGTATAATGGCAACCCCAGGTATGGACCATGAAAGTTTGGAATCAGAAAAAGAAACCATAAATCCAGTGTTAATTAGCAGAATAATGTTAAAATTTTTACCTCCACCAAGGCTGAGATCTTGTATTCAGCGGTGTTGGTTTGTCTATCAGCTTATCTTTATTTAATCTTTCAGCAACATAACTCATAAAGCTATTGATGGATTTTGATTAAATTTTTAGGTAATCTCAGATATGGCTTAAGGAACAAGTGATTGCATGCGGGGGGTGATCCCGATAACTGTCTACTGAAGAGCTGGATAATTTAGCAATTAGAGCTTCAAACTCAAAATAATGCCCACAATCATTGGCAATTTGACTTGGTGGATGTCTGTGCTCTCTGAGTGCTTCCAGCTATTTTTATTACAGTCTTCATTTTTTTTGTTGCATTCCAGGGTTATGATTTCTTTCAGACAGACAGCAGCCTGGGACATCGGTACTTATCAGTGACTCAGTTTACTGCTGGATGTCAGTGCCAACCTGGTGCAACCTGGAGAGCTAATTTGGTCTATTTGGACACCAGTGCATAATTCTGGTAAATGAAACTGCACAAACAAGTTACTGTCATTGGATAATACATTATCTGGCTGCTTACAAAGAGCATGTTGACCCATACGGTGGGCAAAAATACCATGGTCACGTAAATTCATTACTTTTAAAAAAGTAAATTAAATATAGCTATTCATTTGTTTATTTATTTACACATTAATTTAGGTATTTGTAATATTATTTATTATGTTTTGTTGTATGGCTGAGTTTCTAATCTGGATTTCACCTGCAAAATCCAGACAGAAGTTGTTATGTCAACTTATTTTTAAGTGATCATGACTTTTCTGGTGTATATTCTGCTGTACAAATTAATTTCAGTAAATTCTACTTTTATTTATTTAGCTTTTTTTATTCCATGCCCTAAACCTTCTTGAAGTTTTATTGTTCATTTTATTTCTACGAACTTCTATGTTCTATGCTGGACTATTACACCAGGAAAACATCCTCGTTTAAGACACCGCTCACTGACAATGACAATAAAACTGTTTCTGATTCTGATTTAGTGTCAGGATGTCCAGCAAGCTATCAAAATTATATCTGGCATCTCTGTTAGTTAAAAAATACACAACATTTAACTATTTCTGTATTTATAGAGGGACTTCACAGCATCAACATCCCAGGGCACTTAACAGACATATCAATTCATAATAAATAGCCTAGCCAATGAAAACCAACAGATTGCATTGAATCTTGACTTTGATTCAATACCCCCATCCTGAGCATGCACAAGGTGATGCAAGCTCTGATCTGTGCTGTTAAAATTGTTTTTCTGAATACAATATGACATCATGCCTCTGAAATGATAACTGCTTTTGTTTGTGCCTCAAGGTTTATGTTTAAACTGACAGTCTTGAGAGGGTCTGCTATAATCTAGACATTTTATTAATGCTTAAGTTACTCTCCATCTTTATGAGATCCGAGAAATTTAGAGAATTAACAACCTGATAAAAAAAAAAGTAATAATTAAATAAAGAATACAAGCACCACTCGATCTTTGCCAGTAAGTGTTCACTTTCAAGTCACTGTGTAAACTTTCTCTCATTTGATGAGGTGTAATCAGTCATACGTAATCTCAAGTAGATTACATTCTGTTTTTTTTCCCATTTTCTTTTTTACATTAGTTTAAGCAAGAGTGTGATGGACTGGTGACCTGTTCAGGGTGTGTCCTGCCTGTCGCCCAATGATTGCTAGGATAGGCTCCAGCTCCCCGCAAGTAAGCTCTGAAGAAACAGAATAGATACATGAAACCCCCCACCCTCCGTCCACCCACCAAAAGCAGCTACACAGTACCCAAAAACAGAATGAAACAAAGAAATATGGCCTACAACAAACAAACAAAAAAAAAAACTTTTTTTCCTTTGTTTCTGATATGCAAGAAACAATCCATATTCCAATACACACACCAGCATATAGAAGTGGCAGAAGATGAGTAGGCATATATTACAACATACAAATGTAGGGCAGCTGATAAACACATGAATGAAGGCCATGACTGTGAAGGAAGTTTTGTCTTACTCCAGAAAGAACTTCATTCCCCTCTTATGAGCAATACCACAGCATTTTCTGGTTAATAATTTATAAAGAAGGACCAGAGTTTCAAAAATAAACTATTTTTTTTCCTTTTGTGATTGCCACCACTTTATTGTGGGAGAATATTAAAAATCTCTTTGTGCCAGAATATGATAATGAGAGGGCTCTCTTTAATCCAGTTGAGTAGAATACACTTAAGGGCAATTAAAAGGAACTTCGCAAAACAGTATACAGTTTGATTAATGTAAAACCTTAGATGGTAAAATAAGAAGAAAAACACTTGGAATTTTATTTATCTCTACTTAAAAATCTCACTGATTACTTTGGCAAAGTGAGCCCAAAATCTTGAGATAGGTCTGCACAACAATGAATTAAGTCCCCCAGTCTGATGCACTCTTTATGTAAAGGGGAGAATTGTGCTTTCCATTTTATGGAAAACAGCTGGAGTGAAATGTAATCTATGAAGTATCTGTGAGTTTCCCTTCACCCATTACAGGTAGAGCTTGTTCCATTACGTCCTTCCATCATCCTCAATAACTTAAGTGTCCTAGTGACTTTCTGATTCATGTAAAATGTTGGGTAATTCATGTGTATCATAGGCGAACAACTGAGAATAAACCCAGAAATAAACTGCTTTAAACTTTTACAAGTTTAGAAGTAACGCTCCCAGTTCATTAAGATATGGAGCAGTAGTGGGGATATTATTAAGGTATGATTTAAAGTGTCTTACATGTAAATATGAAAAAAAAAAGTGTCATGGGAATTTCCAAAATCTCCTCTAACTGCTGAAAGGGCATAAGGGGAGCCTTTTAACAGATAGCAGAGTGAATACCCTTATTTCGCCATAGAGAAAACACAGATGAGCTGACACCTGCAGGGAAGTCAGGATTATGAGTAATACGGGACTATGGGAATTTCCTGTTTTCCCTTCTCAGGTTTTTAGATATATTGTGCCACACTGAGATGTTATTGTAGATAACAGGGTTATGCTCTGCCAAGGCAGAGATTGTGTTTTCAGCTGTGTTGGTTTGTTTGTCTGTTCATCTGATGGCAACATAACTGAAAATGTTAAAAATTATAGTTAAATTATCAGGAAGTTTCAGAAAGGGTGGATAAATTTGGGGATAATCCAGATCACTGCCTGGATCCAGGAGTTTTTTAAAGGATTCTTAACTTTGGGGAAAATGGGGAGATTTTGCCATTAAAGCTTCAATGACTTGGCAGTCGCCTGCACTCTCTCAGTGTTTCTAGATTTAGTATTTAGTATTAATATTTTTCCTCATAGAACAGGTAACTAAAAGGATTAAATTCAAATCAGCTCAGGAGCGTGTGAAGCGAACAATCAACCGCATTGGTTTATTTCCTGATTTAAATAGTTTGTGTTTGGCAATTGATATCTGACATTCTGCTTTTGTATTAATATCTGATTCAAGACAGAATTGTCTGCCTCGAAATACTTTGCCAGATATTTGTATGTATTTGGTGAAAGTCTGAATTGGGTCTCAAGATCATGTACCAGCTCCTCTACTTCTAATTGTCACTTTGACCATCCTTTTTCTGTGCAGAAATATAACATATACTGACAGCACTTCACACACTCCCATAATATAGAGGGATTGATGTCAGGGGTTTTATTCTCAGCAAAAAAGTTATTAAATTATTTTCTCAAGAGTAAAGGGCAAACAGGGATGTAACAGAACAGAAAACTCTGCTTTTTAAATTATATTAGGAGTGAAACATCTGCCTGCCTGGCTGCTAATATAATTTGATATGTTCTGACTTGAGTTTCCAAGAGAAAGTTGATCTGACACTTCCCTTTCCTAAGAAAGGAAGAAGGAAGAAGAAAATTTTTATGTTTGACAAGATTGTTTATACCTTTTACATTGATTGAATATTTCAGTATCACTCAAACCTGATTTACAAATTGTACCATTATTGGACAGCAGACAGAATTAACATGGAACAATTAATTAAGGAATTTAATAACAAGCAACTGAATTAAGTTAAAAATGGAAAACAGAACATCTATCCATTCATTTTCTCCTACTTATCTGGGTTCCCTCGCAAGACCATGAGAGACTTGAACTCCTCCACTCGAGGCAGGATCTCACTTCCGACCCTGAGAGGACATTCCACCCTTTTCTGGCTGAGAACTGTGGTCTCGGATTTGGAGGTGCTGATTCTCATCTCAGCTTCAGACTCAGCTGCAGATCGTTCCAGTGAGCTGGATATCACAGCTTGATGGAGGAAACAGAAGCACATCATCTGTAATAAGCAGAGACCGAATCCTGAGGAAACCAAGTGGATCCTCTAAACACTTTGGTTGCACCTAGAAATTCTGTCTATTAAGAATCCAAAGGAAAGACAAAGTGTAGCCTTGGTGGAGTCCAACCCTCACTGGAAACATATCTGACATACTGCCAGCAATGCAAACCATGCTCTGACACCAGTCATACAGAGACATCAAAACAAAAACAAACAAAAAGAGTGAATAAGGACAACGAATAGGCTCCATACCCATAAAATGGCCTGAACTCAGTACTAAACAAGACAAAAACCAATCCAATGAACTCTTTGGTGTTCTAGGAGAAGATAAAATGGAAGGAATGCTCATTTATGCTACACAAAAATGATATAGTGTAGATCACATTTATAAACATTTATATAAAATTCCTTGGCTTTTCATCCTCTGACTTGGAAATTTGTTAAACATTTCTAGCTTTGCACCCTTGTGTATAATCCATGGAAACAATAATACCCCGTTTGAAACCGTGTAGCTCTGTATGAAATAAGGCAAAAAAATATTTTCAGAACAAATTATCCCTGGGCTGTGATTTAAATCCGATCATGATCTCCACTTGCCAAAACTGTGAGTTTTTTGTGCACAATGCTTTAGGACACTCCAATCACATTTAAATGCACCAAGAGATGGCCATTCAATCATGAAACATCAGAATATATCTTGCACCTTTTATGTTAGGCATGTTGTTAAATCAAATGAATTTACCTGGACTATTTGTCCGCAGTGTCTGCATGCAAATGCAATTGTCAAATAGAGACAAATCAGGGCAAATCTGTCCAAGTATTTAGTCATGGATGTCAATAAAATGTCTTTTGCAGAAGTATGAATCATATCAGGGATATTCTGTGAGAATCAGAAAGATATTTTTCTGAACTTCCCAATGTTACAATGTGACATAATAAATGTGAGAGCTCCCCCTGGTGATCAGATCTAAGATCAGAATGAAAAAGCACATGAGAGCAGCAATAATTAAGCATGAATCATCCCACCTGTGTTTAGCTGGATGGGTAGAAAGGAATCAGAGAACAATAACCAATTAAACATGATTTCAAAAAATGATGAATACCACTCCATCACCTCCACTAGCAGGTGATGAAGCAATGAGCGATTGTGCCCTGAGTTTGACGCCTGTGGTGGAGGCTAGACAGGGAGGCTAAAGTCTTGGTTTCCATGGAAACCATTGTATTTCCCTCCCTTGTGATTGGTGCTGCTGGCATGAGCAAGTAACTGCTATTTCTGTCATGATTCAACACCTCAGACACGAGCACGGTCACAGGACACACACACGTTAACAAATACAAAGACTTCTTTATGCTCCCTTCGCCTCTTAAAACTGCCTTACAAGTTTTGCTATCACCACATCTTGAATTATTGTGCATGAACTTATTATTTATATGCATCCTGTATTGCTTCAACCCCCTCTAGATGCTGAAACACATCTCAGGGGAATCATTTATATCTGAGTTTTAATCCAAAAGATCATATGAGTAGGCAGAACCTCTCAGCAGCAGTATCAGCCTGATCATCACACTGTACCTGGTAACAAAAGCCACCATCAGGTTTTGACACAACAGCTACACAGTAATTGGATCAATAAATTAATACCTGTTCAAATGAACAATTGATTTACCAGTAAAAAGACGCAATGACTCATGAACTAATCAGGGTTAATGGAGCTTCATGTCCAGTGATGAATTAACCCATCAGGAAGCATGTTGCATGGAAGATGTTCTCTGGAAAATCCATGCATATAAATACCGCCTCACCGAAAAGTACAGAAACATGAAAGGACAAGAACAGTTGATATATACAACATCAACCTCCATACATCAAAAGGTTTCTGTGTCCACAGCAAATTGTTATAAATCATCTCATATGGGACTCTTCCCAAAAATAAAATTCACAAATAAAAAGAAAGAAAGAAAGAAAAACACATGATCTTTACAGAGAGAAGCAGTGGCCTGTCGAGTTTTAAGTTCAAAACAGCACACACACACACATATATATATATATATATATATATATATATATATATATATATATATATATATATATATATATATATATATATATATATATATATATATATATATATATATATATATATAAAAATTGGTGTTATTTCTTTGCAAAAGAAGCACCAGCATGAAGCTTTTCAGTGAGCAGAAGATTCTTCTGGTCAGACTTTAATTTATTTCTATTTCTAATATATTCTAACATATAAATAGTGATTTTCTTAATCATTTTTTTAATGCAAAGCTTTATGACTGCTTGTTTTGTCTTACCCAAAATAAATGTATTAGCGCATCAACACAAAGTAAACAACCATGTTTTTTTTACACTAAGTTCACATTAATCATCTGCAACGTGTAATATCATTACTCTTCTCTGAAAGTCTGAGTACGTTTGTTTTTTCTAATGTTTTAGCTCAGTTAAACAATGCATTGTCACACACAAGCAAACTGCTGAAAAAGCTCTGTGAGTGTATATGGATATTTTGTGGGCCAGGCTCCTGTAAATATTAGTCTTAGCTCATTAACATTAACCCCTGGGATTCTTTACTACTCTGCAAATCAATAATCCATCCACGTGAGAAGGCTTTTGCTGGATTGAGTATTGAGAGAAATCTTGCCCAACCGGGGAGAAGTTGACAGGGAGTTGGAGAAATGTTGATCCTGAGGGTAAAAGTTATTGCCGGGTCTCTTTGTGGGTCCTTATTTGACCTTCAACAAGATCCCCTTCGGGGTAAAAAGCAGAGCCCTTCCTTCATAAAGACAGCGGAGACAGCAAGGCACTAAGACCCAGTGGAGAGCAGAGGAGGCTGGGTACTGCCTGCCCACCCACTGCCTACTCTGCATGGCTCTGCAGTTGCTTTGGGCGAGTGAGGGAGCCTAGTGTGAAAGTGTGTGAGGTGAGGGACTGTGTGCCTCCCCCCGCCCCAGTTGTGCATCACATGCTGGAAGACAGGATCCCTCCCTTAATTTTTTGCTCCCTTTCTGCATTGCAAACCTGGATTGAAGAGATCTTGTGAGGAGAGAGCTGAGAGGATGGAGGTGTGTGCTGTGGGTTTGAAGGAAAGGGGAGAGGCGGGTGGTCAGCATGATGACAAGATGAAAGAGGCCAGGTAAGGAGGAGACACAGGACTCTCCTCTTTCCCCTGTCCTCCTCCCCATCTCCCTCCCTCTCTGTGACGTGGTGTGTATGAGTGTTTGCTGTGTGTGGGTGAGAAAGCGAAACAGGTTGGCGGTGCCTCAGCAGACTGTGAACCTGTACAGGAGGACGCAGCCTTCTCCAGACTGAGGTATGTCACTGCCTTATTATCACACACATTTCAAGCAACACCTGACATATTAAAGTAGCTGTGGGTGAGAAGGTGGGATAAGGGGAGAATATGATTCATAATGAAGTGTATTTTTTCATATCTTTGTATTTTTATATAAGGAGACAAAATATCTGGTGATGCTTTGTTTCACATGCAAAACCTTGCTTGTCACTTGTGTGTTGCTGCAGAGGAGTTAATGCTTTGTAATGAAAGGCACATTTGAACAACAGGCTAGTTTTCTTCTCACAGTAAACAGTGTCATGTGCATATGAATGATAGAGTCATATGGTTTCTTGTCAGCAGTCCAAGATTCCACACGACCTTATACTGTAGCTTTGTAGCTTTGTATGAATTATTTTGCAGCTCGTAAGAGGGAGTTTGAACTTAAACTGCACTGCTGTCACTGATTTGATTAGATTATCCGAGAGAATTTGCCAAATCCCTCTTTCCTTCCCTCAATAAATAGTTTTGTTTGTGTGGTTCAAACTTGATAAAATGATCTTTTTTTATTTGGAATGGTTATGCATATTAAAGGGAGTTTAACAGAATAAACAGCTCTTTGAGAGTCTAAAAAACTTCTCTTTAGGGGCGATGTGGTGATGCTGTGTTTCCCTTAAAACAACCAGTGTTGATTAAAGCAAAAATTGAAAGAAGGCTGCTCCACAGTTGTTGCTTATAGATAGGTTATGTATAGGTTATTAAATTGTGCTGAAGGTGACTAAAACCCTTAAATCTGTCAAGGAAAGACAACCTCCCAGTTTATGCCTGCATCTATTGGTTAATTTTTTGCATCTATGCCCAAAAGTGGGCATTGTCCCTTGTAGTAACGAAGCATGTCCCAAATAAAGATGTTAACCTGCAGTTGTGCAGCATATGGAAATGTACCAACGCTTCTGTGCTTGTTCTACAGCTTTAACAGTGTGTGGGGTTGCATCCAGGTGAGGTTATTACAGTAAACACTGCTTACTCAACTGACAAGCATTGATATTCACTGGTGAGAGTGATCCAACACCATATGCATATATTTAAAATGATTTAAAAGAGCTTCTCATTCAGAATAAACACAAGTCTAAAGAATACTTGTTTGCACACTTATTGTTTCATAATTAGCTGTTTCTCAGTAAGAAAATGATATGAAGCTAAAACAGGATTGTCATAATATGAAAAGTGCTCATTGATCCTTTCCACCCATCACTTGAGACAGCGGGAATCTCTGAAATGCTGAGTTTTGCAGTTTATTTGCACAACCACATTTTCTTGTTCACTTACTTAATGGGGACATATGGTTCAGCCTTTGCTTTTAGCTTCTCCCTGGGGTGCTGGCTGCCCTGAAAACAGACATCTGAGGATGCAGATGTCAAATATATAGTAAATCATGACCCTGGCTGTATACAAGTACAGAGTTCTTCAAGTCTGATGATTTCAAAGTGACAGCTAAGGGTCCCTGTAACACACAGGAGTGCATCAAAACCGTCCTCAGTATTTTGATAAAACTAGAGTTCAATATTTTATATGTAAGAAAATAACATGAGATGTTCAATTTTTTGTAAACATTTGAAGTGAGCCTGTATTATCAAGAATGTTAACACTTTGTAAACTAATAATAGATAAAGAGTACCTTTTTTAATTGTTTGATTTGATAGAACAGTTTTCTGTTGTGCCTTACTAAATAGTACTTTCTCTTTCTTTAAGATCCTTCCGGTTTTGAGCGCGGTGCAGAGAGAAGGACGCATTTAGCTGATTTAGCTGAAGCTCATCTTCAAGTGGATGAAACATTGTGCAGTTAACTGCAGTGCTGAAGACTGAAGTCCATGGGAGTCAGGGCCTGTATGCTTCCAGCCACCATGGTAGAAACCATTGCCTGAGCTTCTCAGGGACACCCTACGACGGGGGAGGATGGGTGATGGGCCCGTGAAATTCACCGAACTCCTTCCTCTTTATCCCATCCTCTCATGGAGCATCCTGTTACACCAAGCCCCACTTGGAACAAGTCTCTCTCCACATTTCCAGTCTCACTGCAGTCAAATATTTCTAATGTGACTGTACCCATCACAAGTAACCAAAGCAGGATAGATCTGCATCAGTCATTGGCGCTGTGTGCTATGCTCATTATGGATGTTCTCACAGTAGTGGGGAACTTGGCTGTGATGACTGTCATCACTAAAACTCCTCAGCTGCGCAAGTTTGCCTTTGTGTTCCACCTCTGTCTGGTGGACCTGCTTGCAGCGCTGTTGGTAATGCCGCTGGGGATGGTATCAGACCGGATCCTGGTGGATGAAGCGCTGTGTAGGAGCTACCTCTGCTTGAGTGTGTGTCTAGTGAGTGCTGCCATCCTCACCATTTGTGCCATCAATGTGGAGCGCTACTACTACATTGTCCATCCAATGCGTCACGAGGTTAAGATGACTATAGGGGTCGTAGTGATGGTACTGGTGGGAATCTGGATTAAAGCCGTTGTCATGTCAATACTGCCTCTGGTAGGATGGCTGATCCAGGGGACCCCGACTCTGGGGAACCCTGGAATGCTTATTACTAATCAGAGACACTGCTCCCTTCAATGGACAGGAGGCAAGACCACGCATCTGGTTTTCATGGTCTTCTTTACATTAATCTATTTTCTGTGCCCCATGCTGATCATCTTGGTGGTCTACTGTAATATGTTTAAGGTAGCCCGAGTAGCAGCCATGCATCAGGGCCCTAATCCCACTTGGATGGATACACAACGACCGAGATCTGAATCTCTCAGCAGCCATTCCACCATGGCAGCAAGTCTTGGAGGAAGTGGTGCGTGCACAACCCCTCAAAGGACCTTCAGCGGTGGCAAGGCGGCAGTGGTTCTAGTAGCGGTGGGAGGTCAGTTCTTCTGCTGTTGGCTGCCATATTTCTCTTTCCACCTCTACTCGGCTGTAGTGTCCACCCCTCCTACCTCCCTGGTCCAGCTAGAGGATGTAGTCACATGGATTGGCTATTTCTGTTTTACGTCCAACCCTTTCTTCTATGGCTGCCTCAACCGGCAGATTCGTGAGGAGCTGAGACGTCACCTGGCTTGCCTTTTCAAGAGAGCCGGGCCCAGCGAAGGAGAACAGCTGCCCAGTCGTGAGGCCTCTATTGAGGAAAACTTTTTGCAGTTCCTTCAGGGCACTGGATGCAATCTGGAGCCCTGCAACTCTAACAGCAGAGCCAGCCCGGAGGAGCCAGAGACAGAGGGCCTTCAGGAATCAGCTGTTGAGCAAAACACGCCAGCTGACTTCCACATCCCAGGGCAAATCCTTGAGGAAACCACAGAGTTCATACAGCAGCAACAGCTGAACAATGAGCTTTGTGTATCAGAGAACTGCTGCAAAACTGTACCAGAGCTGTAGCTGCCTTATGTACTGTCTATTTTGCCATCTAATATTCCAATAAATATGTTTAGTTTTATTCCTATTTTCTAGTAGTTCATGTTCATGCTGCAAAATGCTTTAAGATAAAAAAGCACAACAAACTGCAAAAAAATGGTATCTTCTTTGAAGAATTTAAGCTTTGTAGCTTTTCAGTGTAAGGTACATTTGCACAACTGTCATTGAAGCATTGAATATTTTGGAGACAAAGTGTCAGGCTTGTGTCACGCCAGCAGACTGATGGAAAACCCCCGATGTGTTGGTCACAGTTCACGTGAAGTGACAAACTTCAAGGTTAAAAGTTTTCAAAGACTTTCTGAAAAATAATGGAGCCACCCATTTCTAAGGGACAGGACTTCTTTTGTTCTAATATGCATGTCTTCATTTAGTTGATTCCTCTTTCAAAATGAGTCTCCATCCCCTTTCCAACAAAATCATTAAATCATCAACAAAATACCAAATAAAAAGCCAATTTTCAACCTAACAACACAGTATTGCACACAACTTGAATAACATTTAAGTAGCAGTAGCAGTTGTACCTGATTTGCATTTAAGTTTAAGTCAAGTTCGCTCATGTTTTTATCTTTGGAGTTGAAGATGACAATCAGCTCTAGGTAAACTAGTGATACAGAAGGCTTTTTATAGTTTATCACTGGTCAAAAACATCACAAGATAGCCATATAGAACAAGTCCTTCCACTGATTTAAGATTGACACTTATTGTAGCTTCAGTCTTAGTTGGTTCACTCAGTGAACCAACTAAACATTGAATCTGGTAAAACAATCTGTTTTATCAATGTGTTTATTGAACTTTTGCTCCAAAACCATTAATAAAATGCAAAAATGTTCCACAGAATAAAAGACAAAATATTCAGGGCAAATGTAAAAATATGAGTGAATGAGTCTAATATACATTCATTGTGCTGAACAGGATAATTTCCCATCTGCTTCTGCTGCTGGTATTTAGAGCAAACAGGCTCACAGTGTATTTTTAACCATTTTCCAGAATGTTATTATCATGTTTATCTGTTCTTAGTCTTGTGATAATCACCTCCTCACCAAAATGGGAGACTCGTGATTTCAGCCCCCCTCCACTCAAAGACAAACACAGTAGCTGGTTTAGTATGTTTGACGGTGGTGGTGCTCAAGAGTTTAGGGTTTAGATACAGCAGCAACATTGAAAACAAATTAAATAAAAAAATACTGGGAACAATTTCAGGCAGCAGTCTTCATTGTCCTGTGATGTCTGAACTATTTACAGGTAAACACAGGAATGTGAATGCTCCTGTGTTTGTGCAATAAACAACCAGGCTTGTTGTGGCTACACACGGCACACAGGTGTGACAATGCTTACACATGGAAAGCTTTGTCTTTGGCCCCATATAGCACAAATGGGAGACGCTGAAGTCACTTTCTCTGATCTCAGGTTGAATACAAACAGTTTGCACATGTCACGTAAGCAGAGACAAAGTTCCAAAGATGATAACAAGGCACAATTTAAAATAATATTAGAAATAATAATCATAATTTCTTTTGGGTCTCTTGTCATATCTAGTCTTTCCTGTGTCTTCATCTATTTTGGACTATCTCATACAGGACGGTTGGCATGATCACAAGACTCTCAACCCAAGGCATACAGGGGAGGTTCAGAGCTAGCTGGGAGTCAGAACAACAAAAAGCTCCCTTTGTCAGAGGGATACATAACGTTCTTAATTTATTTGCAGAATGACTTTGTTGAAGACTGTTTTTCAGGCAGCAGTCATGCTATCTTGTTTTAAAATGTTTTACACTGAAATGCAGCTGGAATTTCGTTTAGGTAAAGAGCAACAGCGAACTCTGAGCAAGGTTAAATCACTGCCATGGTCTTTAACCGTTCCTCTGAATGTTTGTGTTTTAATTTATTAGTAATAAAACTATTGAATAATCTCATGTCTTGGCAAAAAACTGCCTTGATTTATTACACCAGCATCTGTGAAAAAGAGTTTAATCTTCTTCTACAGCAGCAAACCTGCGCTGATCAATCTCATGAAATGCTTTAAGCACTGTGTTTCTGCCACCATTTGTCGACTGAAAAGACGGAGAACCAGTTCTGAAGGTGAAAGGTGGACAGGACTCCCAGCTTCAAGGAAACTTCATGTAGTTTTCTATGTTGTTTTTTTGTTCACTGTAAATCACCAAGCAGGTTTTTTTTTTTCTTTCTGTATCTCTTTTTATATTGTTAGGATTATTTCTTCTGTTTGTCAGAATATCTTGTGTATATTTCCCATCAGCTCAAATCATTAAACAAACAGCAAAAAATTTTAATTAGTGTTGTTGTGGTTGCTTCTACACACATGTCCAGATCAATAACTACAAATCACATGGGTTGCCCCCTTCTGATCTGATCTCTGCTTCTGTATATCCCTATGTGTGTATATGTGCATTTGTTTAAAGCAGGGGTTACAGAGTCACAGAGGTGAAGCGCTGAGAACAAGATGAAAGAGGAGTGGCATTTTGAGGAGGGGTGAAAGATGTGGCTCATATCTATATTACTGACACAACACTGCATCGTTGCAGCTAAGCTTTTAACATATATATATAAAAATATATAATTTATATATATATATATATATATATATATATATAGATAGATAGATAGATATATATAGATATGATATATATATTTAATATCATCTAGACTAAGTTTTCTACTCAGTGAATGTGATTTTTGAGATAAACTCAAGTTTTCATTTCCTCTTGATTTTCAGATATAATTCTAAACAAAGCAGGTTTAAAACAATAAAGAAAAACCACAAAACATAAATAAAGATAAGCAGCTGCAGAAAAAATACTAAATACCAGAAAGAGACTATCCCAATATTTTGTCTGTTCAGTACTTCTAGGGTTTAAATTTATGAGCTGTTTTTTTTTTTTTTTGTTGTTGTTGTTGTTTTTTTTTTTTTTTTTATGCCATTGTCTGCCACATCCACATTTTTATACCCTCTCCTGTGCTGCTCCCCATTGGAGACAGTGGCTCATAGCTTTGATGATGAGCAGTGCAGGGTGCCTCATTCAGCGTGCAATTCTTGAGAAAGCATGACTTTTGCGACAGGCTATAACGTGCTCAAAGTACTCAAGGACAGGCATGATCAACTCCTCCTTCTATAGGGTTACAGAGAGCATGCCAATGGTTTTGGATAAAAACAAAACATTCAAGTAAAAAGCTGTGACAATTTGAGCTGCCACAAACAACAAATAACTGCAGAGATAGGTCAGTGATGTACTCAGTGACATGTATTTCTCATTTACTTCTTAACCTCTCTTAAATCAGCTGTTACTTTGGCAATCTTCATCAATGACAGTGATGAGAAGGTTTTTGGCAGGAAGAGAATGAGGCTACAGCTGCTCTGGAAGAAAGAGCAGTGTTATAGATGAGAATACATTTGAACAACATTTATCAAAAATGGACAGAGAATATTCACATCATGTGTATTAATTAATTCTTCTTGGCATCTGTTCAACTGTCTCAATAAACTTGAAAAGTTAAACCAACAATCAATCACATGGAATCCACTAACTATTTGTGTTTTTATTTTTTTTTCTTCCTCTTTAGTATTTATTAATTATTTTAGTATTTATTCCCCTCTTTTGACCTACTTATGTATTAGTAAATAATGGAAATAAAATCAAGTAAAGTTCAGAATTTGATATCAGTGCCAAAGTGATCAGGTCATATTGTCAAATCAGTCCATTAGATTTTTCAGAACTGCTTTACAAACTTACTTTTACCAACCTCGCAGTTAAAAAAAAAAAAATCAAACATAATTAACATAGGGGTTTCACGAACGCCAAAAAAAGCACTTCTAAAGAATAAGTGTACAACTTTGGCACCTTTTTACGATACAAATTTGTGTTAATTGTCTGTAGCGATCTGATGAATTCAAACGTGCAGTTCTGCAGTCAGTCCACGGGGGGCGCTCTAACACCACACAAGACGTCTTAATGTAAACATGCATTCGCCAAAAAAAAAAAATAAAAATAATAAAAAATCACGCATCGTCTTCAGAATTTAAATGTAATCAAAGCTGAGTTAATTTATGTAACAGAAAAATACTGGTAACTGTGGGAAACATCAAGACAATCCTGGCAGAAAACGCACAACTTGGCCGTTTTTTCAGATCAACTACATTTCCCGTCAGCCCTGGGAACGACTCAATTTTCCCTTTTCGGAACCTTTTTACTTGGTTTGCATCTGGATCCGCTGGATGGAGGCGCTACTGTGCAGCAACGATTAGTTTTTATTGGGGAGGAAATCTTGAGACTTTAATTGATAAATCCCTCCATAAATGCAGGGATTCACTTCTAATGTTCATGCTTTTTTCAACATAAAAAAATATTCTTTTAGTTTTTCATTTTGTAATATAAGCTGCGCTTTAACGCAAATTTGGACTCTAAATTTTGGAGGAGAAATTCTTTTGAGGATTTTTCTCCCACACTGAATCGTCTGGACAGGCTGGAGTGGACGGGCTGGAGCTGTGGGCTCAGCTGCATCAGACTGTGGCTTTACTGAGATCTCGGTGCCAACGCCTTTCCCCCCCACACTCAGCGCTTCTTCCCTGCCGGGAAAACTTTGGCTCATACCGACTTGGGAGGTGTTGGACGGTGTTTCCCTTCATCCGATGAGCTGCTAAAACCACGACCCAACACTGAGAAGTTGTCTGAGAGCTAAAATGGGCTGCACGATCAGCGCCGAGGACAAAGCTGCGGTGGAGAGAAGTAAAATGATTGATAAAAACCTGAGAGAAGACAGAGAGAAGTCCTCCAGAGAGGTGAAACTGCTTCTACTCGGTATGAACTATATCTTTCTAAATTGTTTCTTTTTTTTTTTTTTTTTTTTTTGTACTTTAAATTGTAATTCAGATTGCGGGTTATAGTTTATTTGTGAGTCTCTAACACTCTTCCTCCTCCCTCTGTTGGTTGAAGGCAGCTGAGGCCCTTGTTTTCCCTGACACAAGTGTTAGAAATAAACCAGATGTTGGTGCAACTTTGGCTGCCTCCCTGGTTTTCTGTCAGCACTGAAGTGTTGAAAAGAAAGCAGAAGTGCTCAGATGGCAAGTGTTGCTGCTTGTCAACGAATAGCCCGCAATTCAGCAGGTCTGTTTAACTTCAGACCTTCAGCTGCATCTAATGCTGACCATGCTCACACTGCCCCAGGTCATCACTGGGCAGGACTGGAGTATAAGGTGTATAATATGGGACTGTAGTATTTGTATCTGTTGTTTCATTTGGACATATTCTTTACCATGTAACAGGCATTTTCCTTTTAAAGATGTGGCTCTTTAGCATTGCTTTTGAGCCATTGTGGGCCACAGCGGCCCAGAAGCAACAAATCAAACACTGCATTTTAATGCCCAGTTAAGCAATGTTTACAGTTCAGTTGACAAGTAAATTGGACTTCCCAAACATTCCTATACCCCTGTATACATGCATGTGGGAAATCAAATCATTGAGTAAAGTGTGCCCTGTGCAGGGATGTTGTGGGCTGTATGAGAAAAGGTTGTAGACTTCTGTTGCTTGTGTCTCTACATGTCAATATAGCTTAAATCACTGCACAGACAGTGCCTTTAAATTTCTGAAATGGTCATCTGCTTTAGAATGGTCATCTGCTCATAATGGGGGGTGCACCATTATGAGTGTTGCTTGAAGCCATCCCTATAAGCAGGACAAGGGAAAACTGACTGGTATTATCTTTTACACATTGAAGATGACATCATAATGAGGTCCATAATTTAGCAAGTCAAAAGTTCCTATAAGGAGTAATGGGCCAGTAAAATTGTAATACTTCACTAAAACACTTTAATCGCTTTTTTCTTGGATTTTGACAAACTTCTGTAGACTTACAGAATGATTGCGAGCTGTAAAATACATTGTTTTTACAAAACCATCCTTACCTTGGATGCCATTTTAAAGGTTGTCAATGTAGTGTCAACCTGACAAGACTGCCATGTTTAACATTATCACAGGATTACACTTTTTCTTTTTTGTCTACCAAAATATTTTAATCATCTTCAGACTGAACCTCACCAAAGTCACACAATCAATTTTAGATTTCAGATTTCTTAGTTTGTAACAGTGGGCAAGCTACCAAACAGGAAGTTAAGTTCTGTGTATGAAACTCAATACTCCTTCCTAAGACCATCAAAAGGATTGACATTTCACTCTGTTGGGCGCTGCCATAAATAAAAATGCTTTTGTCTGGTTGCTATAAACTAAATAAAAGAAAATACAGGTATGTCTACAAACAATGGATAAGTATGTATTATGGAAAGAAAAAGAAAAACATACTCAGTTATTGCATTCCTAATAAAACACAATTAAAAAAAAGTTCAATTAAAAAGTAACATTTGACTCATTTTATCAGTGGCCAGAAAAGTTCAGTGTTTAGCTCTTTCTGAATTTTTTCTTTTCTTTTTTTTTTTTTTTTACTGTTCCTACAACATTTTTTCATTTGAGCAGCACGAAACATCACAACAGACACCATGACAGTACCGTGTTTGTGATTAAATGTACAAGTCTTTACTCAGATGTAATACACTCTATTTACTGATACAGCAGGATTTCCTGAAGATGTTACAGTAAAACACAGCTTTTAGCATTGTTTTTAAAAAATGATAACCCAGCTGTCATATTTTTTTAATACTGGAACGTGTTAGTTAAGTGAGTCATGGTTGGAAAAATGAACATTTGGTTCTGCTAAACTAGCAAGATAATCAATTATTTTGAAGAGATGAAAGTAAAGTGTCTCGAGCCCCTTGAAAAATACCAGCAATATTTCCACACAGCACTTTTCCACAAAAATCTTGCCTAACATCAACTGTGACCAGCAACAGGAACTACAACACTCTTTGTTGGTAATGAAAACTAAAATAATTTCTATCCACTTGTTTTCCTGCTTTTTTTTTCTATTATTTGTGTTCTGGACCAAAATTCCAGTAGAAAGCATTTGTTCACAGTGAAAGGCAACTTTCTTATCAACTATTATTGACTAGATTCTGTGGTTATTGTTGCGCAGGCCTCACAGGAAATGCAGAATTGGACATGCATATCTACTTCCTATCATTTCTAAGCTACCACCCACAGCTATGATGCAACTTTTTGTTCAACTGCTTCCACTTTTTTCAACATTGCACATGTGATCAGCAAGTTATTTTAGGTGTTTAAGACTTCCCACGAATCCTTGTACAAGTGTTTATTTTTTTAAAACACACTCATTATAAAATCATCTAGCTGATCTATGGTGCAACAAGTCCAGCAGCATTACAATGGAAAGTAAAATCCTTTTGTATCTCCCATTATATGGAAACATTCATCCTCAAATGCAGACTGCAGATATTTTTCCAGACACTCACTCCCTGTCTGTGTTGGAAGAGGAAAGTTATAGTGGAAAACAAGAGGAGTGGCGCTGCTCTTTATTCAAAGCCAGAGTTTTAATGCCAGTACACCCTTCCAAATGAAAATGGTCTCTTGTTTAACCACAAACAGTTATTCATTTAAAAAAAATCTGCATTTAAGATTCTTGTTAAATGAGGCCTGGTTTTGAGCCAGACTCCTGCATGAATTTGGACAACTGTTACTGTCTGTGTAAAGTTGGTCTGTGATCTGGCAGCAGGCCACGGTTGATAATCAGCCAGGAGCTGCTATGAATGGCGAGCCAGTGGCTGACAGCACTGAGTAGAGGGATCAACACAATTTGTCCTCTCCTGTCTGTGTGTGTGACAAGCTTAAATATCTTTTGCTGCTGTCAGCTTAACCAAAGAATTCACGGATTTGATTAGTGTTGGCCGGCCATCTGAACACGATACTCTACCCTACTCTACTCTAATCCTCCTTGACAAAATTCTGCTGCTAAATGTTGGCACTATGAATGCATTTTTCTCCCTTTTCATATCAAACAATGCTAAGAGCATTTTCTTTATTTAATATATGATTGTTTTATTACTTTTTTCCAGACCACTTAAACAAAAGAAAAAGAAAGCATCTACAATTCAAACCCCAGAAAAACGGATTTATTGTAGTGGTTATGCGAAAAGCAAGTCCACTTGCAGTCTAAACTCAGCTAAGCTCTTCTTCTGACTGTTGTGTGAATTTATCATCTAATATTTTTTTTCTTTCTACAACCCTGTCTGGACTCAGATCCTAGCAATGATTTGGTTGTGTGTTTTAACCGCTGCTCTGCCAGGCAGGGTAAATCCAGCATTTAGTAATTAAACATGCCATCAGTTTCACTCAGAGATCAGAAATGCTGCTACAGCCCAGTGAGAATTTTCTTGTACAGCACTTTACTGCTTACATGTTCATGTTTTTTACACATTCTCAGGGAATATTTCAGTGACCTTTTGGTAAGCTATATCCATCTCTTGATGGATCATTTTATTGACAAGCAAACAGAGAACTGTCTGGCCCATGGCATAATTTACAGACTCCCTGTTTTACAAATATTACACAAGGAAATGAAATTAATGATAAAATCTTTAATTAAGACAACTGGATTCTTTTCTTGGTTTTTAAAGGTCTTCTCAACCAAAGAAGCCTTTTGGATGATAGTTGAAATGTCTTTAAAAACCAAGAACAGCTTCCCAGTTTACTTGGATGACTGAGAATCTGCACCACCATGGCAATAAAATATACTGTGGTTGCTTTTACTGGGAACAACAGTCAAATAGAAATAGTTGTGTATTGCATATGTCTCCTACAAATGACAAAACCAGACAATTTTCTAGTTCTTTGAACTACTTGCTTTGCTTCAAGTCAATCAAGATATTAAATGATATTAAATGGTCACTAGGTCATCATTCAAGCATTAGCATTTGATCATTAGTTAATGATCCATTTTAATCAAGACAGAAGAACATTATCTTCTGTTCTTGTTTAGTCTAATCTTTCAGCTGGCATCAGGTGAGAAACAGGGTACCCTATCCTCTGTATCGGTCCATCACAGGGCCACAACAGACAAAAAAAGACACAAAAAACCCACACAATCAGTGTATTTATTAACCAACATGCTCAGTTTGGGACACACGTAGAAAACACACATATGCACAGAGAAAAGCTTCGAGACTCCATACGGTTTGAGTGAGAAAACTGTTTACTGGGAACAGCATTGCTATCACACCACCCAGTTGAAGAAGAGTAGTGGTAAATCATGTGGACATTTCTGTTATTTTGTTTCATCTGTTATAAGAAAAGAAAAAAAAAAAGACGTGTACAAAAAGCAAAGTGGAGTTCTAGGTAGTTGAGCTACTTGAGCAAGTGCCTTTTTCTTCATGTTATTTTTACTTTTCTGCTTGCTTTTCTCGTTCATTAGAGAAAGGCTTCTAAACCCCTATTAAAATAAACTCACACACACACACATACACACACACACACACACACACACACATACATAAAACTGTTGAACAGAAAGATCAGATATGGTTCAAACAACCAATAACGAAACATTTATGATAACTAAGACAGGGAAAATGTTTTGGTTTGGTGTTTTTTTCATCATATTAAATGGAGAGATGGGAATGGTTTGTATGCCAAGAAGCTGAATAAGAACATTTCTCTCAAATGTCTATCTATTTATTTTTATTTATAGAACCTCTCCAGAGTTTCCCAAAAAAAAAGCTATTTTGAGGATGTTGTCTCTGTGTAAAAACTGTGGCAGAGTGCAGAAGCTG
>NC_136622.1:20804205-21036705 GCF_933228915.1 Telmatherina bonti | reverse complement strand
TTCTGTTATACATTGTGATTACTCACATTTACTAGGTGTAAGAATCACGCATTTGTGGAATGAGCAACACGTGTAAACGTGTGTAGTGCCTCTGCAGTTTCTCCTGTTAGTATTTACTCTTGCTTTGAGTTGCTTGCTGGAATGAGTGGTTGCACTTTCCTACAGTAACAAAGAACAAACAACAGATATATGCCAGTTTTACTAATATCTTGTTGTGGGATGGTATCTCATTCCTCAACCAGGAGTTGTTAAAGGTGATGTTGTGTTGGTCACTCTGTCATGTATGAGTTGGCAAAGTTGATCATGTAAGTGTTCAATATGATAGAGGTCTGTGCTCGTGGCAGGTCTTTCCATCCTTTTCACTCCCAAACTGTGGAGAAACTCGGATGATCCTGACTCTGTGGGAAGAGCATCGTCATCTTTGGAGGTTGAAGTCTTTAATTCCAGAGAAATGGGATTGCTCCTGGCCCCAGAATCTCATTCCAAAATGTCTGTGTGACTCATACTCAGGAGTCAGGTGCCACTCATACATCTGTGAGTGTTGCATGCCTCACAGCAGTGGAATCTCAAAGCATTTGTGAAGACCAACAGGAGAATGTAACAGGATTTTTATCATATTATTCTGTGCATCAACTTGTTTTCCTATGTTTTTCACGCCTTTAATTAACCTCCTATAACAACCTGGTGTTTGTGTGGATGTTGCATCTCTAAGATAGAAAATGTGCCCCGCCACATGTAGCTCAATAATCACAACAAGGACTAATGGCACTGACTCAATATTTGAACTTTCAAAATCCAAATCTGATCAAGTAAATTTGGGATGCAGCTGAACAGGCCCCATGCAAAGATGCCCCTCGGATGCTGCCACTGTCTTGTCTCCAGCTGGTACGGAAAACTACCATGCCCATGACCCAACGGCCTGAGGCTGCTTTGGAAATGTAAAAGTTACTAATCAGGCTTTCTAATGATGTGTAATACAAGTCTTATTAAAGGGGAAAATAATTGAATAGACACAAATTTCCTTGCTTTTTGTGTTGTTTGTAATTAAAAATGTACATTATCCTGTACAGAGAAAAAACTTTCCCACTAGCAGTTGAGCCCATATGTGTACATGGAAAATAAATCAAGATAGAAGTTAATCTGTCATAAAACAAACATCAACCCAGACTTATGTTATATGGCTCACAAGTGAGCAATGATCATCTGAACCCTGAATCCCACTGATGTAGTGCAGTTTCTACTGTTGCTACCAAAGCAGCCTCAGGCCGTTGGGTCATGGGCATGGTAGTTTTCCGTACCAGCTGGAGACAAGACAGTGGCAGCATCCGAGGGGCATCTTTGCATGGGGCCTGTTCAGCTGCATCCCAAATTTACTTGATCAGATTTGGATTTTGAAAGTTCAAATATTGAGTCAGTGCCATTAGTCCTTGTTGTGATTATTGAGCTACATGTGGCGGGGCACATTTTCTATCTTAGAGATGCAACATCCACACAAACACCAGGTTGTTATAGGAGGTTATTTAAAGGTATTCCTTTCACAGCAAATTTGTTTTCACTCTATTGTGTAAATGTGATACCATGTATCAGCACATTATAGGCCATTTAAGCAGCTATATCACACGTTCTTTATACTGTTTGATGTCATGTTATAAGTCCACACTGTGATACTAAACCATGTTAGTCCCATGTAATGTTAACTTGTGTTTAGGAATGACTGTGTTTGTGGTGACACATCACTGTTTTTCCCTCCAGTGTGGAAGAAGTCATAAATCAGGGAAAAGATTGATTTTGTTGATACTGGATGTTTGGACAAGTTATAGCAGGGAAATCATGGGTGTTACTAATCACATTAACAATGGCCCTGCTCTATTTATATCTGTCTGTGAGCCAAAGTACTCTGACCCAGTGCTAGGTTTTCCAACTTGTCAATGATTGCAAAGATATCTGGCTTCAGTCACAGCAGGCAGTGTATATTATTATTTTATTAGTCTGTTTTCTAACAATTCTGTTTGTTCGCATGGTTTTTCATTAATGGGCCACTCAGAGCCTCTGGTTCAGCTCAGCATAAACACTATGTACCTCTCTGTCTTATATCAAAAATTGGAGGCCCAACAGAGGCTGATGCCAGCCAACTCTCTGCTGTGAGGTTTTGAAGCGCAACCAACAAAAAGTAATAAATGGAAGTCAGTGACGCGTCAACAAGTGCTCTTTTAAGCACAGTTCACATCTGCTGTTTTCCTCAGAATCGGATGCATGAGAGCATGAAGCTTTTTGACTCCATCTGCAACAATAAGTGGTTCACACTCACCTCCATCATCCTCTTCCTCAACAAGAAGGACTTGTTTGAAGAGAAGATCAGCAGGAGTCCGCTCACTATCTGCTACCCTGAGTATACTGGTGAGACTAATTGCACATTAGAAGTTTGTTGAAAATCCGCTGGCATGTAATTGTTCCATAAGAATTTAGATATTCGCTTTTCCTTTATATGTTGCATCTAAGCACAGCAGAAAAATATGATCAGAAAGTTCATTTACTGAATTATTTTGTGTAGCAAAAGACAATTACACAAGTTCTGATTTTGGTTAAACTTTGGATTTAATCACTTTATTTTGATAGAATTCAATCATGCAAAATGTCAATGAACAACTGAATGAATAAATAAATAAATAAATAATGAGACTTAATGAAAAGATGTAACTACCCAGCGATGGAAACTCTGAGCTGTGTATATAATTTTGGCTAATTACGACTAAAATATTAGATCTAGCAGTGGAAGCAGGACTCTGCATTAACAAAGACCAATACAGAAGACCTGTTGCCCATAAATCTGACATTGTAACAGAGGATTGATATTTTTTTGTCACTTTTTCACTGAAGGCGGAAGCTCATATGAACAAGCATCAACCTATATCCAGTGTCAGTTCGAAGACTTAAATAAACGAAAGGACACCAAGGAGATCTACACCCACCTCACTTGTGCCACAGATACCAAGAATGTGCAGTTCGTGTTTGACGCTGTCACCGATGTCATTATCAAGATCAACCTGCGGGAGATTGGGCTCTACTGAAATTTCAGCCAGCTTCCAGGTCAGTGTGCTGGCTCTCAGTTTCACTTCTTTATAAACAGTCTTTCCAGACCCAGCTGCTTGAAACGTTAGATTGCTGCGTCTCCCCACATGAATTTGTTCCTGATGTCAGGCCATTTACAGTACTGCTACTGCGGTCCAATTTGAGGGTTTTTACTTTTAGTTAATAAAATGATGTGTTAAATGAAAATTCTGATTATGCACTACAGTGCAGAAAATGTTGTTCAGTGTAGTAAAAGGTTATCACTTGGTTCAGACACATCATTTGCAAGAAAAATCACAGATGCATATTCAAAAGTATACTTTCTTCTCAACCTTGTTGTTGCTTTGGCCACTTATTTAGTCTTATTATTTAGTTTAGTCTAGATTATTTAGTCTAGTCACTTATTACATGATTTTAATTGCCAAAAAAGATATTTATTTATTTCACCAGTAAAACTGACCCTTTGTTCATAGACTGTAATCATTATTTTATGACTTGTTGCTAAATTCGGCTCAGATTTGCATACAATTTCACTGATATGTTGAAATGTCCAGACAATCCTGCCAGCTTTAGTTGTAGATCAATACAAATAAATCGGAGATCATCTGGGATATAAACAGACAAAAATAAGTAAATAAACAAAACATTGATTGTTAATTAAATTAAATCCTTTATGTGGTATTTTAGAACACAGTGCATTTTACAAGCTGTAATTATTTTAGGTTACCATTAAATATAGTTTTCATGAATTCTCTGAACACCTTAGGAGAGGGGAAACAATTCCTAAACTGGAATTGTTTCTTACTTTGACCATTTAGCCTTCAGCAGTGACTTTTACAGCATCATCCCACCAATGTTTTTAGGAGTTAAATACACATTCATTTACACATTAAAGCTAAAGATTAACTGATGGTTGACTTAATTGCTGCTATGTACAACCAATAATAAACACACTGCTAATAGAGAAACATGGGAAAACAGCTCTTGTGCACTACTTTTGTGTAAAAGGTCTAGAAGTTTAAACATATCTAACAAATTAAGATGTTTGTTTGCTTAATAGTTTTCTAACATTTTAAATGAACACAGTGACTTGCAGTGATATGAAGTAAATTCTTGCCAAATGTATTAATGTTAATATTTGTCATTCTTGCAGGTTTTTTCTAAGAATCAAGACTTTTGGGATGTCTTTTCTGCAGAAGGTGAACTGGAAAGGCGTCACAAAGGACTAAGCTTGTGATCATGGTGAACGCAGGACCTAAATGGCACTAAATTTGGGGACTCTTAACTGTGATTACTTGTTTAATTTGATTTTAAGATGCAGAGCACATGGGGAGAAATTATGTTTGAGGGGAGGTAATTGGTAAAATGAATATCATGACTGCTGTTACATTGAAATCTTTGCACCACGTGGAAAGCGAAGCCGCTCCAGTTGTCACTAATGTATTTATAGTTTGTCTATTCTCTTCACAAGGACCAAAACAGACCTGTTTAGATGATCTATCACTGTATTTCTTCATAGTTTCACAGCTAAAATGTAAATTCTGTTCACCATTTTCTTGTGTTGTGTCTTCTCCTTGTGATACGTGTGTATCAAATGCTTTTAATGGGTTTTTGCATTTATTATATTTTATTTTAACGTTTAGTTTCAGTTAAGTTTCCCCATTTTTTGGGATTTAGGAATTCAATAACTTATGTATTTGACAGAGTTTGTTGTGAACAGTTTAATGTCGAGTAACTGTTTGCGTTGGCTGAGTGAGCAAGTCTTATTATTTTAATAGTATCATTGACGTGTAGATAGTTGTTTTGATTTTAAATAGCTGACATTGTCAAACAATTTGTTCATTCCTACACTACACATCTCTGTGAATCGGTCTGTGAAGGGATATTTTGGTTACTTGTTTTGTCTTGTTTGTTGATGTTTTTCTTTTTCTTTTTTGGGGGGGGGAGGTTGGTTGTGTTTTAATCTGACTTTAAATATGTTTAATATTATTCAATCAGTGTAAGTAAAAAAAAAAAATGTTTCTCTAAAGGTTAAGATGAAATCTCTGAATTCTGACACAAAAAAAAAAACCCATCAAGAAGTAGGAATATAAAAATGGAATAGTAGTTTTATAAAGCCAGATGTCATATTTGGAAAGGAAGTGTAGGGGAAAGTTGTAACAAGCAAATTCTCCAAAAGTGAGGATTTCCAGCATATATCTCACTGTAGTTTAAAATAGATAGAAACTTAGCACAAAAAGTACTGGTAATGAAAATTGTGTTTTGGTTGATTATGCCTTTTATATTAACGATTATGGGTTAAAAAAAAAAAAAATACACACATATATACAAATATATATATATATACACACATATATATATATGTGTATGTATGTATGTATGTATGTATGTATATATATGTATATATATATATATATATATATATATATATATATATATATATATATATATATAACAAAAAAATAAAAATTGTGTATTCTTGAAAGCCTTTTTCTATTTCAATTCCTTTACATTTGTAAGAAAATGCATTTGTGGGATGGGCACCAGAACTAAATATGTGGATCACACCCATGAAAATCTTGCCAAACCTTCTCTCCCAATGCCAAACAACTTACTATATGGTTTGGTTTCCTTTATTGAATGTGATCATTGAAACCTGGAGAAGCAAGACATAATAGCAATTTAAAAAACATTTAAAATAATTTTCTGATTGTCACTGCCTGAGTTGCCAGAAGCCAAAAAAAAGAATAGGCTGTCTGGCAGAGAAGATCTGGCTTGTTTTTATTGGCGTCACTGACATATACTACAACTATGCTGCTCATCCCAAGAATACATTTTCCCTACAAATGTTACGTCATTTTAAATGGAAATTAAAAGGCTTTTCAGCAATATAGGTGTTATTGCCAAGAGGCATTGTTACATCAAATAAATTACACAAATTTGCTCCCTTTTTCTTTAATGTTTATTTGCTTATTTTAAAATCACAAAATGGGGGCACAAAGCTGACTGTGCCTTTCCTCAGATGTCATCCACAGTGAAATTTATTCAGGCACGCTTTCACTTAAACAGTGCAGGGAATAAGGTCAGCCAGATTGGTATTTCCTATTTTTAGATTTCAGTGACACATCTGTATGCCTGAACTGAGAGCTAATGTGTCCCAGCTGCTGCGCAGACACCACACCTTCTAAATATTACATTCACAAACCAAAACCAGACTGTTAATATTTATTTTTACCCATCATTATTTTCTTGTTCATATGTCCTATCTTGTGTCTTTTTTGCTTTTATGTATTCTAAGTTTATGTAATCGGATCATTGTTGGTCTATTCTTTTTGATCTTAAAGACGCATCAGGAATTTGCCAGGAAACTATGATTCGTGACGTTCTTGCTTTTTATTTCTTTTAAGATAGAACAAGATGGTCGACGGCACAGAGGATTAAATTAAATCAGATTAAGTTTGATTTTGAGGCATTAGTTGACAAAAAGGGGAATGACAGAATCTGTTGTTTTAGGTTCATTATTTCATTTTAAAATGAACTCCTTGTCTTTTCACAGATGGAAACTATGAAGGTGGGTGAAACCGTGAATGCACTGCATTTAGAATAAAGCCGTTGCTAAAATATAAAAAAAAAAAGTAGGCTTAAGACACTTGACATTTAGTAGCTGCTAGTTGAATTTTGTTCTGTTTTGCCCAACAATCAGGAAACCCTTAAAGACAAATACTGCCAATTAAAATCTAGTTGAACAGTCCTTTATCATCTCTAGACACTGTTTTTATTCAGTTTTGTCCTTGGTTAAGTCTAAAAAATCTGACTTGCTGATTAATTACCATTTTAATTTGTTTTGATGAACGTCCATATGTTGTTATTTACCATTAGAGTAAAGTTGTACTACAGCAACATTGTTCTCAGGGTAACAGTCCCGTTTCCCTAATTCGATACACACTATCTAGCAGATGACAGTGTGATTTTTACACTCTGGACACAGAGGACACAGACACACAAGTGAAGTTAATGCATCTTTATTTCATGCCTCTACATTTCATAAGAAAGAACAAACAGTTGATTTTTCATTTCTTTTTTTATAATAAAGCATCAACCCGCTAAGGTTTCCCTCTCATATATTTCCATCTCATTTATCTGTCAAAATATAATAACTTAGCTACTCTTATGTACAAAGATTCTCTACCATGCTTGATGTTGTGGAAATTATTCATTACATTAAAACGTTAAGCGAGTTGAATACATTAACACTATTTATATTAGATACATGCACAATTTTGGTTTGTAATCTGGATATACTGCAAGCAATGGGGATATCTGAGATATTTACTCAGCAACTTTTCACAGTTTTAAGTATCAAGACCACAGAGACTACTGTACTCAAAAACAAAAACAAGGTTTCATTGTCTCTAAATAGAATTTATATTTATATATTCCCAGACTGCTTTGGTCATTTTACAGAGCTTGGCTTTAATAGTAAATGTAATTCACAGCCCAGCAGTCAAAAGAATGCGCTGAGGATCAAAGGAGCAGCTACTTCATTGTCATACCTTCAAACCTTTAGAGAGCTGTAAGTTCATCATGGTTATATGATGGTTTGATGGTTGTTTCAGCCCAGCTGGACATGCAGTTTGTTCAAGGGATGTACTGTAGGAGATGGTGACGCGCTATGGTAGCATCCAGGGACCGGGACTTGGCATGGTGGTGATGGCATAAACACAACAGTCTGATGATCCTCTTGCTCCATCAGTACAATTCTTAGTCAATACCAATATGTGAGGGGTTAAGGTTGGAAAGAACATTCTGTAAAGCAGAGAAGATAAAAAACGAGTGAAATCTGTTCAAATAATCTTCAGAAATTAAAGTAAAATGTTTTTTTTTATGTCTTTTTGTGGTAACGAGCTTCTTGGATAGCTGCTTCACTTACAGGTTCAGTGTATTTCTAAATAAAAAGTGAGATTGTTCTGCATGTTTACAGGAAGTGATTTTTACTCTCCACGGGGATTGTCTCATTCTTCTTGTTATCTTTGTCATCCGTGGTGGTCCCAAAGGGTTTAAACTGTGTTACTTTGTATTTGCTTTGTTATGGACAGATGTTGTTGCTTGGCAACGCAGGATGACGAGAAATGAGTTGCTGTTGGAGAGTGAAATTAAATTGGCAGGGGTCTGCCTCATCTGGGTCTTATTACTCTGTATCAACACAGTCCCTGGAAGTGATGTGGGGTGGTAGCAGCATACCTCTCTGCACTCCGGAGCTGTTTAGAAAAGACCACAATCTTTAAGGTTTTCTTTGATGATGATGTCTGTCACGGCGTTGAACACAATCTCAACGTTCTTTGTGTCTGTGGCACAGGTCAGGTGGGAGTAGATTTCTTTCTGACCCTTCTTCATGTTCAGGTCCAAAAACTGGGTCTTAATGTAGTTGCTGGCATCATCATATGTGTTGGGGCCTAAAACAAATCAAACAGGTGATAAACTTTTTGAGAAAAGATGTGAAAAAACATTGTTTGTCTGCTCACTTTCCTCCTGACAGCGTGACCTACTGCTCTGTTCTTCTACACAACAAACTTATAAAAGCTCATAGTGGCAGAAGTAAGAAGAAAACCAATGGAGTATTAATGGATTATCAGTTGCTGTTACCATCATAGTCTGGGAAGCAGATGCTCAGATGGACTTTCTTGATCTTTTCTTCAAAGAGATCCTTCTTGTTGAGGAAAAGTACGATGGAAGTCAGTGCAAAGAATCTGTGGTTGCAGATACTGTTGAATAAATGGAGGGACTCGTGCATGCGGTTCTGAAAAGATCCAACATGAGCATTAAGTTTCTCATTCCCTCGTGGTATTTTTTGCTTCATAATCACATGGCAGGTGTCCCAACTTACCACTTCATCATCCTCTACGAGCACCATGTCATATGCACTGAGAGCTCCACAGAAGATGATGCAGGTCACACCCTCGAAACAATGGATCCACTTCTTTCTCTCTGATCTCTGGCCACCCACATCAAACATCCTGTTCACCAAAGAAAGTCAGACCAATCTCAGCAAGTGCTGGGATGCCACAGCAGGAGGGTGGCAATCAGTTCCGTGGCTCACCTGAAGTGTAACTCTTTGCAAGAGAACTGTTCTTCGATGATACCAGTCGTTTTGACTCGAGATCGGAGCACATCCTGCTCAGTGGGGAGGTAGTCTGTCTTGCAGATTCTGTCCATTTCACCAAGGTAGCTTTTGATGTCAGAGCAAACAATACAACAGTTAAGCTTTCTAAATCTTCTTTCTTTATTGATACTAAAGAAACCACAACTTTAAAAAAAAATTTTTTTTGATGTAAACTGAATTTTTATGAGGTCCAGTGGATGGTTCAAACTTACTAGCCAGCAGAGTCGTTAAGTTGGTACTCAGCGGCTCTCTCAAAGGCGGCCTGCACACCCGAGTCTTTCCACAGCTTCTGGATGACATCAGCCAGCTCAGGGGGCATTGTACCCTCTTCAATGGAGTCTGACAAGTTCTGCAGCTTCTGTCCATTCTCCTGTGGTTTCATTCATACAAAATAAATCCCATCAATGCTGTACTATTTGCAGTATGATTTTTAGTATGTGAGAATAAACTAAACATGGGGGGGGGGGGGGGGGGCAATGAGAGACCTGTGAAGACGGTGCACCGTAATCAATGCCAAGCATCTCCATGCCTCTAATGATAGCCAGAGCAGACTGCAGAATGTTGCCATAGATGATGGCTCTAAACTCCAATTGCTCCTCTTTTGTGTAACCTCCCTGATGAAGAATCCTGTGTGCAGGTTGAAGAATAAAGGAAAGAGTGATTTAATCCAGAAAAATGATTAATGAACATTGTCAGACTTCATCATATTTCTCTTTAAAAAGTCTACATAGTAATAAAGTTATCTCTGTGACTATATGAGAATCAAAATAATCATTTAAAAAGGGCCTTTTTGCTGATTTAGTCTTTGCAGCAAATATGAGAGTACAGTGGATCCAATGCTCACAGTGCCACCCTGTGGATTGTTTTCCACAAGTGGAAATAAGTAACTTAGTACATGTAAATCTGAACATCACACACACTCACACACACAAAATCCAAACAATTTTTTTTTATCACTGTTGTTTACTTACTTCATTTGTTTTACAATGGTGCTTTTCCCTGACTCACCAGCACCTATAATAGAAAAAACAAAGGTTAGGAATGAAACATCTGCTTTTCTGTCCAACAAACTGACAAAAACCCTGACCCACTTTCAGAGCAAAATAAGATACAGGTGTATTTGCTTTGCTTTGAATTCTGCTTATTCATTTGGAGGTTGTTTTTTTTAGCTTTCTTTGGCCATTTGATCAAACCAAATTACGATTTGCTTTGAGTTAATGTGCGCCATCACAATATACTGATTGTCATCTTACGACACTTGTGTCAAGGTTAGTCAACATCCTGAACTGCAGAATTGCTGTAAGTTTTATGTATACGTTTTTTATCACGATTACCTCATGTGAGCACAGCTGAACAGCATGTAAAATGTGCTAGCGAGGTTTTTCTAAATTAACTTGTTTTGGTATTATTGCTTCTACATAGCAGTAACTACAACAAACTAATTTTGTACAAACGTATTGAAAATAAGATATAAAAAATATGAATATATTATTGAAAATTGAAAGTAAGACAATGTGATTATACCTTTTGTCTATCTGTTAATATAAAAAAAAGCCTCAGCAGAGCTATTAATTTTTGGTGATTGTGAGAATTTGTGGTTCTTAGTTTCATGCTGTGTCCACGGTAAAACCTGCCTCTCGCATGCAAATTGCTGGGATAGCTTCATCCCCCCCTAACCCCTGAACTTAGACTAAATCGAAACATGGAATGAATGAATGAATGAATGAATGCTAACCCTCTTCACAGCATAGCAAGAAAGTTCTGGTATTTTTTCTTGCTAAGCTACAAAGTGGTCTGATTATAATGTTTCCCGCAACTTAAAATACTGTTGAAATAGTTCAGAACATTGTGCATGATGGACACCTCTGTGCATTTGTGTGCAAGCTGACTGCGTGAATAGCTATCTAGCAACACGCTTTGCATTTTGCAACAAGATAAGCACTGTGCTTGTGCAAGGAGGGTTAAGCACATAATTTAAGTGACAGAATTGGATGTGCTGGCTGAAGAAAAGCTTTCAGGCAGATCAGACTCTCTGCAGCAGTGAGAGCTAACTCAGGCCAAAAGGAGTTTATCGCGTCACAAAGTGGTCAAAGCCGGCTGCTTTGCTGTGACTTGAGCCACTTTAAGCTCCATCCACAGACTTACTGCTGAGTATTTAAAGACTTCATGACCAACCTTCTGAAGGAGAACCTCCAAGTTTTCTCCTTCTGGGAGTCACTAATAAGTCAATGACAGGCTTGTTTTGCTCATTTCTAATAAAGTAATAAAGGTGGCACAACAACACTGTCAACACTTAATCCTTCCAAGACTTAATGAGGCCTTCATCCATTATTTGAGTCCTTTTTTTTTTTTTTTCAACAAATGTCGGTTAAGGTCTTCAATTAGATTTGCATTTGTTACTGTAAGAGGCTCAAGGAGTTTAGTCTGCAAAGACATGACTGCTTTTCTTAAACTGTGAAAAAACAAAACATAGAGTCGGCTGCAGAAGATGCAACTCTATTAATTTAGTAGAAGTTGATGTTCTCTGAATACTGTTTCAGAATAAAAGTTGATACTATTAAGTGATTTTTGAAGAGAAAATCCTAAACCACATACTAAAGGTATAACCTACCAGTTTTAGTTATTACTTGGATTTCAGCTACATGATTTTCTGAATTAATGCAGCAGCCGTACTATTGTGATAAATATATTATATTAAGAAAACACTTTTTTAATATTATGTACAAGTTGAGGCTCAACAAAGACCACGGCAAGTAGATCTGCTCTAAACCAGTTAGCTAATCGGATTGACATATCACTGCCAGGCAGCGATTCATTTAGACTAAAGGCAATGATCTTTTAAGAACCTATGTCCTTCTGTTAGAATGCAAAAGTCACCTGTGACTGAGCAACTGCAGGTTTTACACACTTTCATCCCATTCAACATCACAAACACATTTTCTCTGTGTAAATTCAAGCTTTGTGGTATTTTCTGTGTGTGATTAGTACACCTTAAACTTCATTACCAAAGCTTTGACATTGTTCAATAATGTTCATGTGTTCTTGAAAGATCTTTGAAGTCTTGCTCTTTTTAACTTTAAACTTTCTCTTAGATGATTAAATTCTCTACATCCTGATTCATCTCTCTTATGTTGTTCTTTCACAAAATCCTCAATAGCTCTGATGTCCTGCTAATAAACTAATGTGTGGTTTCATCCACAAGCAGTCACTTTCACAGCCTTTTAAATCCAGTGAGCGTACTGTTCATGTCAATAAAAGTTGGGTACAGATGTGTGGAGAAGTTTGATACCCCCTCAGGGGGCTCTGGGCCGAAATGTAATGACTAAACAAAAAAATGAAGTCATTAAACCTGAAAAATTTATCTGATAGCAGTTAGAAAAGTTTTTTTATGACAATAAATTGTAGCATTTATCGTCAAACCTAGCACCAGTTCTCACAGCTGCTGATTCTTGGCTCACATCAAGACTTCTGATCTACGCAGCATCATCTTCTGAAATGTTTCTGTTGTCGGATTGATGGGAGAGTTAAAAATCAGTTCGTAGTGACTCTTTTAAAACACAAGCCTTTCATTTTTTCCCATCCCCTGCAGCTTGAGACAAAAAAGAAAACTTTGTCGAACAGGACACCTCATCAAGACACTTACCAAGCAGTAACAGCTTGACAGTTTTAGCCTCCTTATCAGCATCTTCCTGGAGTTGTTTTTCCAACTCCTTGGACTTTTTGTCCTCAGCGCTGGCTCCTGCACCCATGATTTCCTCCTCAGCAGCCTCAAGATCCTCAAGGATGGAAATTTTGACGGTTCCTTGTGAGCACCTGCAGAGAATCCAAGCACAGCACTAATCGTGCTGAAAGGCGATTTCTGAGCGGAAGGAGATTGAGAAGGAGGGGCCTGAGCTTTCTTACACTGTTTTGATTAGATGCTGGTGCCCTCAAGGATCAAATGAATTCACCTTCTCTCACCAACAGAGATACACATCTTAATTCCTTGTACTTAAACCCTGACTTAGGAGGAACCTCTTCCTGATTGGTTAGTCAATCCATTTAGTCTAATGAGAGCAGTAGTGTATGATGTAAAGGAAGGAGAAATTAACACTCTCACATACTTGGGTGCTGTGAAAGTCATTGATATCAGTAGTTGTTTGGACTTGAATGACTTAATATGACATGATTTGGAAATGCATGTTCAAATAGTACGCAACATTTGATGCATAATTACTCTGAGATTACATAACAGATAGAACAACACATACCTCTGTTTTTACAGAGCTGAGCAGTATCAATACATGTTTGTTTTGCTTTTATTTAGAGCTGACAGGGATTGGATGTTTGCCCTTTTAGATAAAAGTCTTTTTTAAGCATGCAGGTGTTACTTTTTTCATCTAAACTGCTTGCTTCGCTGTTGACTTCAGCATCTGTCACATGGACAAGCAGGAGAGAGGCATTAAGGTCTTATAAACTTCTTACTGTTAAGACGTTTAAATCCCAGGTGGTTTGGTACCTGCTAAATAAGGCAACTGTCACTGCACTTTTTGGTGAGGTCTTAGCAATAGTATGACCTCAAAGTGTTTCTCACTATTCCTAATCTGTATCTGTTTGAATTGGATCTGACTAACTAAAAACAAAATGATATTCAAGTCTGTGTACATACTTTGAAGTGAGACTTTTGTGTGAAGCACAGTGTTCATTTGGTTCCTTAGTGGAACTGCTGATCTGTGAGTAGTCTTGTTAGGGTTATAAGTAGAGGTCAGTGGACATTGTCTTCAGGTCCTGCACCCTATGTTGAAGAATCTAAACTGAAGTATAGGACATGAAGTTACAAATTCTGTTATATGGCAGGTTTCTGCAGGATACATCACCAGTAAAATGTGTCGTAAGCTGCCATGTTGCAAAAAATTGTGCATAGATTTAGTTTCTAAGTGCACTTTACTTTACAATAAAAACTGTACAAAAACATTAATTACATTTCTTACTTGCTTGCCTCAAATTACAGTGTTTTGTCACATAGTTTTTTAACTACACATGTTCAAGGTCAGACAAATGATACAAGAGCCATGATTGGTATGAGTTCAAGCTAAATATGAAAGATTCAGTCATTTTAAAAATCTCATAATGGGAGCCATTCATTCATTCATTCATTCATTTTCCAAACTGCTTATTCCAATTCAGGGTTGTGGGGAAGCTGGAGCCTATCCCTTTGGCTGGCTTTGGGTGACAGGCAGGGTACACCCTGGACAGCTTGCCAGTCCATTGCAGGGCCACACAGAGAGACAAACAACCACACTCACGCTCACTCCTAGGGGCAATTTAGAGTGACCAATTAACCTATCATGCATGTCTTTTGGATGGTGGGAGGAAGCTGGAGTACCCAGAGAGAACCCACACATACACAGGGAGAACATGCAAACTCCACACAGAAAGGCCACCGACCAAACCAGCCAAGGATCGAACCAGCGACCTTCTTGCTGTGAGGCCACAGTGCTAACCACTGCACCACCGTGCAGCCATAATGGGAGCCATTCTCTTCACAAATCATAGCACAATGAATTCATCTGAAGTCTAATACAAAAATATCTGAGGCTAATTTGCTCATTAATCTTCATTTCAGTCTGAAGTCATTATTAAGTATATGTGTTGTTGTCATACCTTCCTGAGACCCTGCATGCACGTCTGAGCACATTACATTTTTACTTTCCTTCACCATATGTTTCACGCTGCAAAACGTAAATCTATTGTCCTTAAAGCTGGACCCCTTTTGCTTCCTCGGAAGGGGTTGCATTTGTGAAAATGTGCTAAGCTATCAAGCCACAAGAGGGCGATCATATCAGTGAGGAACTTCCATTGCCCTTTTCAGAAGAAAAATAGAAAAGTAATCTAAGAAACAACAGTTAAGCTTATGCTGTTTATTAATTGAAATAAACATTTGTAAATATATGATGTATGTGTAGTTTAAAAATGTCAATAGTATTAACTTTCCCAGACAAGAGAAAATAAAAGTAATGTATGAGGACAGTGGGACATATTTTATAACATATTACCACACATGGAGAAGAAAAGTAAATAAACTAAGCGGAATATTTAAGACAGAGTCCAGTTATCAGCATCAATTCTAATTTCCTGCATAATATTGGATGTAAGTTACTTAGTTAATTACTAATGTTTCTTAAAGCTATACTAGATCACCAAGGTAGTTAAAAAACTGCCTCACATCAAAATCATAAAACCACATTGAAGAGGTACTTCATCATTATTAGAGGTAATGGAAAGATGGGCTGATGCTGATCCATTCTTCATCAGCTAAACTCTCTCGCTCTCTCTTTCTCTTTCTCTCTTCTCTGAGTTTGTGTTCATCACAAATCAGCACAAAAGATGTGTAAAAACAAAAACAAAATAATAAAAATTAAAATTGTACTTGGAATTCATGGATCCTCTGGGCCACAGAAAAGACAAACCATTTTGAAAACATTGCATCCTTTATGGTACTGGGTGCATTTCTTTTCTTGGCATTAGCAAACTGCATCTCTGAGAAAATACTGAGACAGCTTTGATAAATTTATTTCAGTAAGACAAAGTAAAACAGCAATCACTACAGATTATAAAAGTTATAAGACGGGGCATTATTGAAACAAAAACTATTACTAGGAGGTTCTGCATTCTTGATCAGCTGAACTCTGGTGGTGGGAAAACATGGCAATTTTATTTCTTTGGTAATAAATATTTGACTGACATGGAACTCCATGTAGGTGTGAAGTCAATAGAAAGATTAAGATTTTAAAAAGACAACAGGTTTGTATATTTTGAACATGTTAATTACAAAAATTAAACACGTGTAACCTGCAGAGCGTAAACTGAAGAAATGTGATATATTTCTAACATTTGTTTAAAACTAAAGGTTTTGCCTTAAGTTGTTGTAAAATCATGAGTGTTACAGTATAAGAACTGGAACATATTCATATGTTCAACACAACATGAAATCTTTGAAGCGCCAGCAACTGAACATCACCTCAGCATATCTCGTGTGAGACCAGATTATGACCAATGTAGTATCTTGCATGCTGGTTGCATATAAATTAATTCATGCTCTTTTATTGAGAGTAATTGCAATCTTTCTTAAAGCTTATTTCTCGATGTTACAAAGCTGTCAAACGTGGTGACTGCAAGTCTGTTTCAGTTTAACTTCAGCAGCTGATCAGCTGTAAGTTATGATTACCAAGCAGCTGCTGGACTGTACACACATCTTCATCACCCAGTCAATTAGGCATGAATAATTGGATTTCTGGAAGGCTTTTTGTAAACTTTCTTCTGTTTGCATATATGAGCAGCCTTGTCTGTAGGTTTAGAGTGAGTGGAGCGGATTGACAAGAACTTGGACCATTTCGTCAACTAGGCAGACAGTCTAAGATCTAGTGTGGTGACGTCAGGGTCAAATAGGCTCAACGGGTAGCTAAAGGATTGACAGAGTTGAGCATTTCTAATAGAAGAAGTGTGACACGTGAACAATGGGTAATATAGGAAGAAAAAACTGTTTCAGGAAGTTATACCTCCAAAATAACAAAATCCAGTTGTAAGACATCGATATCATGTTGATAAAGTGAAAATGTTGCTTGAGCAAAACGTAAGTTATAGCTTACAGGATTAAGCCAAACTTTACAGACATGGGGGAAAAAAAAGAAAAACTTTGATTAAACATTTTGCATTTGCTCATTAATCAGGCTCACCATGTTTGCAATCTGCAAAAACAAACAGGCTGCACTTTCTTGACTGGGTTTAGACTCACTCATCTGTGCCTTGTGATACTGAACACATTGCTCACATCTCTCTGTAGACATCATGTTCCACCAATTGTATAGGGCCTGGTGCTTTCAGCCTAATTCCCTGAACGCTTCGAAGTAGGCTAATCGCTGTAGCATATCAAGTGATGGTGGCCAAGCCCATTAGACTGTGGTTGGTGTGGCTTCACTTTATGGTCAGCCCCTGAGTCTCTGATCTGTTGACAAGATTACTCACAGAGCCTCAGATCAACCCGAGCGACTGGGTCGCCCCATGTTACATCATAGTGCAAAAAGGACGAGGAAAATGCAGCTTTATCTCCCATTAATTTGCTCAGACAGGTCAGAATAGAGCATTACAAATGATTTGTTAACAACATGATCAATGAAGATAATTCTTAATTCTATTACTGCAATTTTTAATCAGCATGAAGATGATTTTCCCTCAATGGGTTTGGACTATACAAGCTATTTGAGCAAACATGCAAATAAACTACAGATTAAAAGAAAATGTAAAATACTTTATTAATCCCAGAGGGAAATGCATTACTGTTCAAATTCAAGACAATTAACACAATTTATGTCCTTTCTGATATCAATTCAGAGCTACTAAATTTTCATTGAAATCCAGTCATTCTCCTAAAAGATCATTAATCTTTGATGGTTACACATGAGTGTGAAATAATTTGTAGACTCCATTACAGCAGGCTCCCACTCACTGATGAGCTCATGTGGTTTTAGTCTGCAAGCTGCAGAATTACTAAACATATTTTTAAGTGATGATACATGGCTTTTGAGACTAACAAGCCAGTCATACAACCACCTGTTTGAATTTGAATTATCATTTAGACAAAGATGAGAAAAGTATGCTATACAGTATTCCTTTTCTGGGCATTATCTGTTTTAAATAGGAAAAGTAGAGAAAATAAGAAATAGGCTAATAAGAATATAGCTTTTATTCTTGATTTTGCTTTCATATCCTACCAAAACCCTAGTTTATGATCACTTTTAGCAAATTAGCATGCAATATATTTGGTAAACATAGTACTTTATAAGATTTAAGTTAAATTTTACATTGCAAGCAGATTTGTATGGTAACATGAGCACGTATGCTAATTTTCACAAAGAAAAGGATTTAAGGAGATTTTCATATTTCTACTTCTAATGTCAAAAAGATTTAGCTTTTACTGACCTTTATATCAAGGCATCACATCCACAGATGTGTCTTGGAACTCAACTGGGCAAAACAGAAGTCATATCTTAACACTAAATCTTCTCTAGGCTCATTGACCTTCTGTAATGGGAACGTGGAGATTTTTGTATAACATTGGCTGTTATGAAAATCTTTCTGGTGATACACTAGAAAGATTTTCTGACCTCTATCTAGTGATACACTTTTCTTTTTCATCAAAACATTGTGCACATTACAGGAAATATGATATAGAATAAAACACACGCAATAACACTTTCTTTCTTTCTTTCCTTCTTTCTTTCTTTCTCTCTATGCTGGGATGATACACTTCAGATCTATGCAGGCTGCAAGCTGGAAACTGTTTGAACTCATCTCCTACCAATTTGTTGTCAATGGCATCATGTATTGGTCTGTGTTTGTTGGTGAAAAGGCAGCAATGATGCCAAGGTCACTGCATTTACCTGCAGCTGCAGGGAGATTTACAGACAGGTCAGGAACATAAATCATGACACACATTCAGGCAGTACTACAGGACATTTATTCATGGATACAACATAATAATGTTAACACCTCTGTTACAGTCTACTGTATATTATCTCACATTCAAACTACTGTTTGCAAACTTCAATAATCTTTCTGATAATGTTTCTTAACATTATATTTTAGATAAACATTAAATTGAGTGTCACTATTACACTGAGCTACAAAGCTAAATGTCAAATATGAAAAAAATAAAAATACTTATCTGTTCTCTGTTTTCTCTGAGCTGCACTGAGCTCAAGCCACTAAGCAGCTCTTTTGTTAATGTAAATATTGTAAAGAAGGGAGAAGTGTGTGACACCACCAGCACCTTATAGATATAATGATCAGTTAAACTGTCTAGAAGGCGGTGAGACCAACCATCCATGTAATCTCATGAGAGTATAGCAAAAGTAATTTGTGTTGCAGGGTAGCAAGAAAGAAATGAAAAACAACACAGGATAGTAGAGAATTTATGTTGTTGTTGGGAGCGAGGGTGGGGAGATTCTCATTTGGAGAAACTAAGGAGCTGTCAGGGGATTAAAAAAAAAACTGATGCTGACAAGCACACCAAAACACTTGAAGAAGAAAATGCTCCTGTCATAAGAAAGATAAAGGTTGGCGGGTGAATCACTCTCCAACTTGAGACTGACATTTTACAGAGGAAGGTTAATGACCTTCACTGTCCAGGTTAAGGGTTTGATCTTTCATACATCTAAAATTTCGTGTCTGAGCCTAAAGCAAATTTCAGTTCACATGAAAACTTGGGAAAACTGATAGTAAAAATAATCTAGATTTTAAAAAGTCAATGAAAGCATTCAAAAACAAACTGTGGTTTCTTAGCTGTTTTAGCATTTTTATGTGCTGTTGCCTGCTATTTTACCTGAATTTTAAGACCATGAGTAAATAAACCTGAAAAAAATATGTTTTTTGCTTTTGTTTTCTGAAAACAGGTCGTGTGTATTTTCTGTTGCCCTACAGACTGCATTAAGGTTCATGTCAGGGTCACTTCTGTAATATACCACTAGAGGGCGCCATGCCCTCACTTCCGCAATGCTTTTCCATTAAAATCTCGGTGAGAACTAATCATTAACAGCATTGCTTGATATGTTCACTTAGTATACACATTTACCATCAAGAAGGTAATATTTGTGGGTTTATGGGAATGGGTCAAACTTAACTCATTTTGAGGACTGTTCACTATGAGTGAAAATGAGCTGCTTGGCGACCTTGGAGGTCTGTGCCTTTGTTTGTTTTTGTTGTTTGTTTTTTTTTGCGGGTGGGGAGGGGTGGAGAAGTTTGTTGGCTACCTGTTATTGACACATAATTATTTGTGTTGGATTTGTTATTGACCTAGATCGTTTTATTTATACTATTCATTAAACTTATGTTGGATGGCTTTTCGTCAGACAGTGGTTGTTTTTGGAATGGGATTGTTTTTAGTGTGTACGCAAGGTTTGATGGGTGTGGGGAATGGGGAGCATAAGTAATTTTAGGCTGTAAAATAAGGAGCTTTAAAAACATTAAAAATTGAGGATGTCTGCACCCAATTTAGGAGCTGAATTCACAGAAGAGGAGCCTGTTGGAGACTCTGCTTCCCACTCTACTTTAATAAACTCCAGGAAACAACAAATAAGCCTTCAGACTGAGAACAAAATGCTCTGTTGTAAAAAAAAAAAAAAAAGAAAGAAAAAAAAGGCTTAAGGTCTATAAATCTTCAATAGCCACACTGAAAAAGCAAAAGAAATTGAGTATCTATTTTTTTTCATCAATCCTTTAAAGCAAAGTTAAAGGTAAAGTTTCACTTATTTTAAAAGTTTAAAAATGTGATGAGTAATTGCATAAAATGAGACACGATGACTTTGTGCATTAATTTTATGTGGAAGTAGATGGTTTAATGAAGATTGATTCTACATGTTACAGCACTTGCTCTCGCAGATGGTTGAACAACACATTGAAGGGGATATGATGGACCTCTGTTATCGAAAGCATTACTTTTGAGAAATTGGATTTTGTATTCCATCACAGCACATGAAGCTTGCGTAGAGCAATATTCTGAATGCAGCATTTTGGATCAAATGAAGGCTGTACAACCTGTTAATCGACACCCTAGCAGTGATTTCAATAGTCCAATCTGGACAAAACTGGCTTTTATGATACAGAAAAAGGAAAGAAGCCCATGGATTCGTGTCAATACCTTCTTGTTTCTAACCCCTTTTTATACCTCAGATTTACAGCTTGGATTATTACAACAGTGCACCATGTTTAGCGTTATTGCTTTAATAATGCAGCCGCTGCAACTTTTCTCCCTACTGCTTTGGAAGCATAGATTTGTGGTTGTCATGGCAACAACTGAACAGTGCGCTGCTGCTCCATGGTTTGGATGCTGTGTGCTTGTGAGAGTGTAAATGTGTGGTTTTTTGCGCATCCAGGGGGCATGGCGAGCCCCTCCATTACGCTACCCTGCCTCCATCAGTGTTGCAGCACAGGCATGAGAGCCTTTTGGAGGGGGCGGGGTCTGTTTCACTGCAGAGGGATGCTCGTGCTGGACCGACCAGTCTGGAAATCCCTGTTCACAGGCACGTAGCATGAGCATAAACAGACACACACTAACGCTGACTGCAGTCAGACTCCCTCAAGCTTCTAGCATCTGTGCTCCATCCTCCCTCTTCTCTTCTCTCCTATCTGTCCTCTGTCTTCTCTTTTCTTCTTCTCTTCCTCGTAGGCAGTGTGGTTTTTCATCGCTCCATCCACTGACTCACCCAGCTTCCTTATTCTAATACCACACGACCTGGGAACATGTCCTCCAATGTGCCCTCGTCAACCTCAGCTGGGGGCGCTGGGACCAAAAACAAGCCTGTCTCCCCTTATAAGAAGAGGGGCAGCCTGCAATACACAGCCAGCACAGGTGAGTAGAAGGAATCTGGGGAAGGAAAGGGAGGATGAAGAGAGTAAAACTGGAGGAATATTAACTGATCTTTGTATAATGGGGTTAAGCTTTAAAATACGCATTTTTATATAAAATAAGATGTTTATTTGTAGATTATTTAAGTGGATAAATGACAGAAATTCTCATGAAAATAAAAAGTGAAAGTGTATCACTTCGTCTCCGGTAGTCGTTAGTGTAATGCATACCTGTTGATCAGAGAGGTGTAGCATGGACTTCTCACTGTGGAAGACTTTCGGAAATGATACCCTGCAGTTTAATGCGACAGTATTAACTTCATCTCATCCTGTCTTTCTTGGCTTAGTTTTAGAAAGGAAACAACATGCTTTACATATATCCTAAATGGTCATTTGGGTGAGAGTCATCTGTAGCAATGTGAAACTCTTTAGATGTTGCATAACTTGTTTTTGAAAGGCAAAAACTTATATTTTGGCTCAGTGATCAGATTTAGAAATTAGAGGATCAAACATAATGTGGAGACCTGTTGGCTTAAGGAAATTAACATGTTGCTTAAATTGTTGCGATGATGCTGCTTCTTTTGTTTGGTGTGATAGCAACATGTGGCCTGGAGAGAATGTGTATGTTGGTACCTCAGGACTTGATCCCTCAGTGAATGGGAGGATTAGCTTCCAATGAGATGTATTCGTATGTTGGTCAGCTTTTCATCCAAAGTACAAAGAGTTGGTGTCATCTCCTTCACCAGCTACATTTTCTCTGAAATGCAAAACCTGTTTTTTCTTTTTCTCAGTGTTATCATGCAGATGGCGTGATCTAAAACAGGAGCGCGCCACCACTGATGTCTTAACATCCTTATGAAATCATTCTGTGAGGCATGATGTGCTTCATTTAGTTTCATATTCAAGCTTTGATAGTCATCTTTTATCTGGATATTTAAAAACAGAAAGTGTGGTGTGATTGTGTCTGCGCCATTGCAGGTTTCTCACACCAACAGTGATCCTGAATAAATATAATGACAAATTACTTATATATGAAATCTTGATTGAACTTGTATAATATATTCCGTCTGTGGATTTCTAACATGTTTGATTTGCAGAATTCATCTGCTTATTTTCTAAAAATATACACTGCATCTTTAAAAATCTTTCATGCATAGGTCAGATCACTCCAGGGAACTAGCTGTGACATGCTGGGACATTGGAATGATGACCAAAGTAGTCAGGGATTGATGTCAACGCTTACAGTAGTGACAACAGCAAGGGTCTGAATGGTTTACCAGCTTACCAATCATGATGTTTTTAGCCATTACTTACATTCAAAGCTTATCGCTGATGGTGTCATTACAAAAGTTGTTTTCAAGCTAAGAGAAATAATTGCTGAGATGCTATAATGACATTGATTCCCTCCCTTTCTCTGAGAAAGTGCAGACTGTGCAGAGATTCAATTCAAAAGCCTCAGGGTTTCATTTAGAGTTTCTGCTGAAGCATATTAAGACTGCATTCACATTTCATGATGTTAAAGCTTCCAGGAAACTATCTGAGCAAGCAAAGATGACATTTAGGTGACTCATCTCTTTTGTTTTATGCTTTTCACAAGTGCACTCGTCTAGTTAGAGGCAGATTGCACAGTACAGTCTGTGTAAGTAGTAATACATGCAAATAAAGCTGTAGACACACAAAAATGTGATTGTATTATAGTACATGGGCTGTTTGAGTAATTACAATCTATTGAAATGATCATGGAGTCTTTATATTGATTGTTTCTGCTGCAGCAGCTTATAATAGGTTAATCAATTATAAATTATGTGACACCTATCTTTTGCTAGTCTGTTTAACAATTTTTTAAATTGATACTATCACACTCAAGTAGCTTATTAGCCCATTTTAATCGATCGCAGTCAGCAGTCAGCCAGCATAGCAGAGAGGAACTGATGTGGAAAGCAGCAGCCGAATCAAAGTGGCACAAATTGAGTTTTAATCCCTCGACCCCCTCAGCAGAAAATACACTGCCTTGTGTCTATTGGGCAGGGCTTTGCCTTCTCACACAGTTATTATGTGTGAAGTTTTTGGGTATAGTGTGGTCCATATTTACAACATTACTGCAGGGTTTGTGGAGTGAAGCTCAGATGGAGCAGTAATGGATGAATCACTTCTCTGGCTGTGAAAAGGGTAGTTCTGAGATTAGAGACACCCACCTGCCACCCACAATGCCACAATGTACTGTTTGCACTTTTTGCACTTAAATCAATGCCTGTTAATTAACTCAACGTAGCAGTAGATGTTTGTTTAGGCTGGTCATTAGAGAGTATTATGAAATGTGACAGATGTGTGACATCAGTTTAATACGTCAAATACCAACTGCAACCAGTCTGTTGTGGTCTAATAAAGGTCCACATACCTTTTGGTTGTGTCACAAATGATCATCATTACATGTCAACACATGCCATTATCAATACCGTAATGGCCAAAGAGACACCATGTAACAGGAACTTAATCTACTGTAATTACTCTGGCTGCAGTTAATGATTGACTGAAATAGTGGGTCACCCACCCTAACACACCTTCAGCTGGTAATCTTCACTCGGTCACTCCTCGTGTACCTCTACATTTTATGCTGCTCTGATGAAGCAACATCTGTGCTGACAGAGGGCTTTTGGACTCATGCCCTGAGGTGGGGAGGCCACATCTTTGAGGTATTGTTTCTCGTACTTAATGGTAGGGTAATGTGCAGCAGAGGTAGTTGATGCCAACTGATGTCTGCAAAACACTAAGAGAGCGAGTTCTGTCTGGAAAGGTACAGTGATATCTGACATTTCTTGGAAAATTATTATGTTTTTCTTGTTTTAGCATCTAGAAAGTGATTGTTACATCTTTCTGTATGATCAAAGCTTGGCATTTGAAAGTTCCCCTCAGACTAGTGAAAAACTGAATTTAACTATTACAATTCAGCTATAGTTATTTGTGACTTTAAAGATCAAGTCTATTAGGGGTACAGTGATTACTGATAAATGACTTAAAACTAATAATTACCAGCTATGCTTTTTACGTATTCATTTAAGTGGATCCTTTATACTTTATACATCTTCCGTTGTCTTATAAATAAATAAAATAATATATCAGAGTAATAATTCCATTGACATGATTTTTTTTTTTTTACATAAACATCACATTTTCTATTATAAAATATGTTTTTAACAACAATATTAACTAAAGAATACAATTAGACAGACAAACCCACACTGTTTTAAGTGTTAATACATCAGAATAAAAAAATAAATGTATAATACAGTTGAGTGTGTGCAGAAATATGTAAATGTTACAGGTAATTGCTTAATCATGTTTGGGTATATCACTGGCATCAGGAAATTTTCATGAGTAACTAAAGATAGCTGCTATTAAGCCACTTCTAAAAAAATGATAACCGTAGACCTGCCTCTAACATCTCTTTTGGATCCATGATTATTAAGAAAGTAGTACTTAACCTGCTTAATGACTTTATAAATGAAAACAAATGTTTGGATAAACTCTAGTCAGGCTTTCAACCTCATCACAGTACTGAAACAGCTCTGGTTAAAGTATTAAGTGACATTAGGTTACATACTGATTCTTGTCATGTATTAGTTTTGCTGGATTTCAGTGCTGCATTTTGTACTGTAGATCAATGTTTTTCAAACTATTTGGAGCTGAGGCATTTTTTTACTGAAAAAATCACAAGACACACCACAAACCAAAAAAGTAAAAAAGAAATTAAAAAAAGCCTATATCAATAGAATAAAGTCCATTTTGTCAAGATGCCATAGAAATCAGATAAACACAAGAAAAAGGTATTTTATGATCTTCCACTCTACTTTTTAGACTAATTAGGTGATATTGAATAATTTCTTTTGGCACACCTCATGGTCTCTCATATAGTGCCATGGCACAGTGGTTAAAAAACATTGCTGTAGATCACAGAATTCGTTTGCACATGCTAGAAACCCGAGTTGGACTTTCTGAAGTGGTCTTTTACTGGTTCTGGTCCTATTGAGAAGGCTGGATATAATTGGTTACAGTAAGCAGCTATGATTTTGAGCAAGTGACCATAACTTGTGGATTCCCACAGGGGTCAGTCCTTGGACCTCTTATATTCAACCTGTATATGCTCTCTTTGGATCAATTATTACAGAACTTTAATATGAATTTTCACAATTATGCAGACAATACACCACTTTATGTGTCTTTGTCACCAGAACAGACTTACTGTGCCAGTGTTTGGAGCAGATAAACAGTTGATCGATTTTTTTCTTCAATTAAACAAAGACAACGACTCAGGCTCTTAAAACCACCAAACAAGTTTAGAGTGTTGATGGATTCACATCTGGATTTCAGCAGCCACATCAAAGATGTCACTAAGACAGCATTTTACCAACTCTGAAACATCAACAGAATTAAAAGTTTTGTCTCACAAGAAGACCAGTAAAAACTTGTCCATGCATTCATCTCCAGCATACTGGATTATTGTAATGATTTTAACAGGACTTCCTACAAAGTACATTAATTGCAGCTCTTCCTGAATTCTGCTGCTCGAGTTTTCACTAGGACTAAGAGATCTGATTAAATTTTAAACAATTTAAATTTAGTCCAATAATAATAATAATAATAATCCTGATAGTTTACACTTCCTAGAAGGGTTTAGGCCTTGAATACGTCAATGACATGTTCAGAGAACATAAATCTAACAGAGCTCTTAGATCCAAAGACCCAGGTCAGCTAGTCCAGGCCAGAATCCAGACTAAACATGGAGAAACAGCATTTAGCTGTAATCCTGGGAACAAGTGGAACAAACTGGAGATGAGCTTTCACCAAACAGAGACACTTTAAATCCAGATGAAAAGCTTTTCTTTTCTCACGCAGTTATGTATGAAACCTGCATTCATTTTTAAATTATCTTGCTTTTATCATTACCTTGCCTGTATTAAAGGTTTTCAAGTATAACTGAATCTTTCTTGATTAATTAATATGAGTTTACAATTTCTTGTGTAATGCTGAGTTTGACCATCAGAGGGTGCCCGGTGTGAACAGATACAGAATCACTCAGAAGTCATTTTTGTGTTCATTTTAGAGGGGCTTAAAACTAACAAAAACCCTTTGAAAAATCATTCGGAAGAAAATACAAACAGCATTTCAACAGAATAATTATTTATATAATCATAATTGCTGTTACGCCGAGATCTTCTGAACATACCTGTTCAGTTTGTCTTAAGTGTTTTTGAGTCTACTTGCAGAAAAAACGTGCTTTTGCATAACATGATGTCATGAGCATCACAGCAGTGGTGAAAAGCTGGTTTATTGCAACAGAAAATTATCACAGAAATCTCATTTAAAACACTGAAATGTGACAAAATCCTGAACAGTTCTCACCAGCATTGTCATTTCTTAAACAAAACATGAGTTTGCAATAGGATTACAAAGGGCAGTCATTCCTCATTAAATTTAAATGTGATTAAAGAAAAAGTGGTGTACAATTTTCTATATTACTGAGCAAGCTCGGACAGACAATGTAAACACTTACCATAGTGATACTGACTGAGCCAAACGGGCCTATTTTTGTCACTTTTGCTGCTTATAACATGGGAGCCTTCTTTGAAGAAATGATAATGGACATTTTTGGGGCAAGTTTAAAATCCATTGTGGTTTAATTAAAGGCCAGGAGCTGGGTTTAATAAAACACTTATAAATTTTAAAGTTTTTTTAATCTTACCCAATAGAGAAAATGAAGTCCGTATTGAAAAATCTATTTGATAATAAAAAATGTTAACATTTTCCTAACCCAAAAGCTCTGACCATTATTTCAGGGACTAAATGTTAACAAGTTATCCAACAGAAGAGGGATCACGATGGTCATCCCAGACTAATGTGCACCTCAAAGAGACCCACTTGTAGGTTCAGTATATTTCAGTGGGAGATATTATTATGTCAGAATCAAATTGATTATTTTGGCCTACAGTCTGGTTTTAGTTCAATAAACTTTCTGAACATATTACATTAAATTATTATTATTTCAGACTGAAACATGACAAAAAAAAAAAAAAAAAAAAAAAAAAAAAGTTGTTAGAGAAGTATCTGCTGCCAGATTTCTCAACACAACTTTTGAATGTATACCAAGGTTAAAAATAAATAAAAATGACATAAGTAAGAATCCAGATTTCTTTAAGTTTTTACCCAGTCACCTACTTTTAATCTCTAACTACAACTGGAGTATGTTTATGTCCAACTAGATGTAGTCTGGGCTTATATATGTGCTACGGCTATTAGCTGGACTTTATCATCACTATGTTTACATTTTTGAAAACTTGAAATATGCATTTATGTTCCCAAGTAGTAAATATGTGCATATAGGACATAGTATTAGGATAGTGTCTGAATTATGACGAAAGAAAGAAAATATTTAGAAAATAAGCTTAACTAATAGATTTGGAGGATAAACATTTCACTCAAATCAAATTTGGACAAATGATTGAGTGGCTTTGTAATCATGAAGAAGCAAAGAAGAATATTCATATGAGGATTTGTGAATTTTTATATATACTGACAAAGACTTGTTTAATTTTAGCCTATAGAAAATCACACAAAAGAATGGCTCAAAGGAAGGAAAATATGAAGAATCAGGGAGAATGTCAAGATTTTGCAGAGCACTGCAGAGGAATGAAAGTGTAGTATTTTATGCTGCAGTCCAGTTGAAATTAGCGGCATTGTTTATTTGCAGAGGCTCTTTATCATGAACAAATTACTATTCACTGCAGTGCTGTTCATGCTATTCATTGCTCTACTATGTCAAACAGGGAGGGAAACATGGCTAAAGAAAACTGTGCACCCAGAAATACAATAAAGAATTGTATCTTGTGTATTAAACATTTATTCTCTGAAATCAGGTCATAGGGTTTCAACAGTTTATTGTGTTTTGTTTTTTGGTTTTGTTTTTCTCCCTCTGGACACACACAAACACAGGTCTGTGTTTAAAGTATGAGAAAGCCTGTTCCAGAAAGTACTACATCAACCATACTGGGTACAATAAGCTGGCCCCTTAATTTCATTCATGTGAGAAGAGATGGAGGCATGGTCTAATGTTTCAGACAGTGACTATTCAGCCAAAAAAATATATATATATAAACAGGGGGGGAAAGAAGAAATGAAATTTTAAACCTTACTACTGAAACAGCACCATTTTATTTACACACACTCAGATGGGACAAAAACATTCAGAACACATGGTCCCTTTAGCAAAACACAGCACAGACGATGAAGCAGAGAAGAGGGGGGTGCTGTTCAGAATATGCAGTGTGGGAGAATCCATATCCTCTGGTGATGCATGTTGTCCATCCCCTGCTTCTTTAACCTCCCGTGGTACATTCCAGATAGATGTCAGAGGCATTTAAATGAGGAAGATCAGCTCCAGAGGCAGCTAGTGTAACGACAGCTGGCCTGAACCAGAGGCAGACAGAGCAGAGGGGGGATGTGAGGGGGAGTTCATGGATGTGCCGGACCAGCTCTGTGTATGTATGACAGGGACAGATTAAGTATGAAAGAAGAGAGGACTGTTTGTCTCTGAGTGTTTTGATGTGCAAGCATATGAGTGTGAGTGTGCGTGTGTGTTTATGTTCAACAAATTTTAATACGGGCAATTTGAAGTATTTCTTTCTTGTTTCTCTTCATCCTTCCCTCCCCTCCATTGTGTTTAACGCATCTTGAAAGGACAGCAGTTGCCATCCTGGGTCATTTGCTGTTCGGCATGCTCCATCTCCCTGCTAGGACACCGTCTCTTTCCCTCTCTCTGTCTGTCTGTCCTCCCTCGGCCCTGCTAGCTGCTGGTAAACTCAGGCTCTGAGGAGATAGGTACGCTCCACTACCCTCATCCCTCACAAAAAAAGCACAAATAATCCTCTCCACCTTTTTTCCCCCTCTTTCCAATCTTTGCCACTCTCCTTTGCTGGTCCCTTGATGGCTATATGTAACAGCCCTGAGCAGTGATGGCTTTGGTGTGCTGAGAAGAAACTGATTGCCCCACTAACTTACTTTCTTGTGCCTTTTGTTGATGTAAAGTAGAAGCTCTGAACGATAAAATGTGACATATATTTCGTCACACATCTTGAGGGATGGCATTTGTTTTCATATAGAGCCAGCGAGAGAAGCTAGAGGAAGAAGCAGAGGAGGGGTGTTACATTGTCTCTGCTCCGCAAGGGTCTTTGTATTTTTGATAAGACAATCAAGTGGTCAAATTATGTGTTTGTTATATTAAAATAAAGTTCTTGCTGATCTAAACTCCCTGACATGACAACCAGTAATTTATAGACCTGCCAATTTATGCAAGTTAGATTGCATAAAAGTGAATCTTGTACCCTGTATGGAGAATTTAGAGGAATATGAAGTACTGATACAAAGTATTTGTTTGGAAAGTTTTTAACAGTTTTATTTAGCATAGATTTATGTGTGACTTTTAAAAACCTTTGTTCCTCATCTAGGATTTGATAAATATTGGTTTTTTTTTTGTTTTGTTTTTTTTAACAAAACTGGTCTTTGATTTAATTCATTGTTCCTTTGTAATCCTGTCTTCTCAGCAGCATCAGATATGCACTGTGAAAACATTCAACTTTCTCTGTGAGACGTTTGCCACAGAAAAGAGGAGTCACAAGGATCTTTTCTTTTGTTTGATGGCATCAGTGTAGTCAGTGGGAGCAGGTAGACAGTGGTTACATGGTCTGACTTCTGGCTGAAGCCCAGAGACAACATGATGGGCTAAAACATAGTAAATGTTGAAATATACTCATCAGTCGTGTATCCATGATGTTTTTAGTTTGAGGAGTTAAAAAAGAAAAGAACAACAACAAAAATGACAGATGGCTTGTGGATGAATTTCCACAGGATGTATCTTGACCCCTGACTTCTGGTTCCACACACACACTCCACATCCTATTTGATCTTCTGGTCTGAGTTAGAGTGTTATTACGACTCTCCATACTCTGCATTGATATTAAAAAAAATGCATGTGGTGGAATTACTTGACCTTATTGTGAGGCTCAGCAGTGACATGGAGCAATAAACCATGGAAGACTGTGCAAGCCTTTTATTCAACATGTTTACAGCCTGGGGATGCTTTAGAGTTAGCCCTGTGTGTCATGCAGCAACAGTAATGCAAGACCCTTGTGTTATGACATTCTTAGATCAATGAAAGCTTCATTCAGCCAGATTATGTCCAAGTGAAACGTTGATGGCTTTAATTTCTGAGTGGCTGCCCTCCAACTGCTGGGGGATGAGTTGTTATGTAACTATAGATGCTGCTGATCCAAATATAGCAGCCATTAGGGGATTAGCTCCAGGTCTGGAAGAGCTTGGCTGGGCTTGGCCTTGCTGTGGCCCATCATGGATGTCTTTTGCTGCCGGTTATCTCCTGTTCTCCACACTAGTGTCCCCCATCATCAAAAGTTTTATATGAGGCAAGCTGACAGAGGATATAACATCTTCACTAGCTGTTAACATTACACAGATGCACTCCTTCCTGTACTGTTTGTGATTTAAGGGCAGTTTAACATCACAGCATGTGATCTTTGTATCCACTTAGACTTGATTTGTAGAAAACAAAGTTTGTTCCTTTATATTATACTGATGTATTTTTATAAATTGTTTGCAATATGTTTTCAGTCATGAAAAGTTTGTTGGCGACACAAAATGTGTTTTTCTTATCAATATTTCGATCCCAGATGCAACCATTATTATTTCCATAAGCATTTAGTTTGCAGATTACTTTCTCAGTGACTTAATTTCCCTTGGTTTGCAAAGCTTGAACTGTAAAATGTCAGATTTTTGTTGAGATGATGGATTCGAAGGGTTGATTTCCTTAATTTCATTATAATTCATGCAACCTTTTAGCTTACACAGAATTCAGCTAAATACAAGCACAGTTCAATATTTATATGCAGAAAGAGTTTGTTTCCCTCTGTGCTCTATTCTCAGACTGTCAACAAATGTGATCTTTATAGAGTGGGATGTGTTGATTGGACAATGTAAGGGAAAAGGGGATGACGTGTGGTGATGTGTGGACTCGACGGTCCACTGATTTCTTTTCAAAACAGCCATTCTATGTATCACCAAGAGTTTGTATACATCCTGATGAAAACCAATGTAAAGTCACTTGCAGCCCAGAAACTTGGTGTATCAGGCTGCGTTTCTATCCCTCTGAGCCAAAATAAAACTCAGTCAGAGTGTGTTAGATGAATCAGTTTCCAGTCGTGATATGATGTATCATAGACTCTTCAACCTTCCTGTTAGTATGTTCTATGAATACTGGGGAGCATCAGTCCCACTGACATTCTAGCATCCACAGAATGAAATATTTAGCAGGATGATGAATATTTCAGTGACAGGTGCATAGTTTCAAGGGAAAGATTGATATCTATCCTAAACACCTTGGGAAACACAAGCATTATCCCCATAAACAGCACACTGGCAAATGCTTTAACTTTGGTTTTTCATTCCCTTGACATCTTTTTCTGCATGCATCCACTCACTGCCATCCTTGTCACAAGTAATATTATTTCTTTTTTTTTTCAAGGACTGTCCTTGGTTTTCCCTACTCATCTGTCTATTAGTTGGACTTGCAGTGGCAACAGTGGGTTGTGGTTGTCAGCTCGGGCCTCCACTGGTCTGTGAGAAGACCCACCAAAAGGCTGACTGAACTTTCGCAACTGACTTATGATCACATCATAACACTTAACCCTAAGCTGAACAAAAGAAAATGTCTATTTTCATCAAAGTGAAAAGCTCAGTTAATACAATGTAACTGTTTCAAGTAAAACTGATTTGTTATCCTTCATGTGAGCAGCCACAGTGTCACAAAGTTCAGCTTAACAGCAGCTATGATGTTAAATTAAAGTGATCTAAAAACACTGAATTAAATTTGTTGCTGTCTGAATGCAAATATTTCAGAAATACAGCTTCTCTCACTGCTAACTAGGAGCACTGTTTTCAGAACAGGGGATTTTTCACCCTGATGTCTTGATAAAATGTTTTTGTGTCAACCAACATGATTTCTACAAGGATTTATTATAGCAGGACATCTGCTTTGTCCAACTTGATTTCGCTCTCTGCCTGTTAGATCTACTTGTCAATGTAAACAATGTGTGTGTCCAACAAGTTTCGTGCCTTCATCCCAGTGGGCTGGACTCAGCAGGTAGTAATCTGGAAAGGGTTTGGGACAGGAGATTAATCAGCATTACAGTCACCATGGTACTTAAACCCAATCCTCTCCATCTTTGAAATGTGAACTTTATCACCTCCTAAATGTGATGCAGCCATCATTTTATGATTTACTAAATGAAGTGACATGTTCCTCCATGAAGTTATCTTTGGTCGAATAGCATGAAATACAACAACAGATGAAAACTTTCATCACTATTTCACTCTATTATCACTATTAGCTCAGAGATTGTTTTAAAGTTTCCGGTGGCGAGACTTCATGATCAAAAGTTGAATTAAAGACCATTAACAGGTAGATTTCAGTCCTTAGCAGAAACCAGGAACCTCAATTCAATTCAATTCAGCTTTATTTGTCTCGCGCCACTTCACAAAAATGTTGTCACAGAGTACTTTACATACATGAATCAACATACACATCATTTCGAGCCAATTCATACATATCCTATAATAGAAACCAACTGATTGCATCGAGTCATGGCTTCGATCCAATCCCCCATCCTGCATGCACCCGGCGACAGTGGGAAGGAAAAAACTCGCCTTTAACAGGAAGAAAACCTCCGGCAGAACCCGGCTCAGGGAGGGCAGCCATCTGCCTCGACTGGTTGGGGTGGAGACGACAGGAAAGATAGAACAACATGTACAACTGCACTTATTCAGGAAGACCTGCGGAAAAAAGGAGAAATAAGTTAGAGACTGCAATATTGGCATATATTTATACATTAATATATTAGAGAAATAGAGCAAGGTACATCTCAGTGCATCAGGTAACATCCTCATTGTTACATAAGTAACGGTTGGCTAGACTACCCATAAGGATAAGAGCAATGAGCATAACCTGGACAGAACCTCAAAGAACATGTTGCTGATTTATACTGGTTAAATCAGTTAATAGACTGAAGATGGAACTGAGCTGAGGACAAAATCACAGATTAACTTGTACGTGATTTGAGATATGATGCATTCACTTACTTATGTAATGAAATGACACCAGCCATGTCAGTAAACAACAAACAGCCTTTGTTTAATATTACCTACAACACATTTACAAAAATAGACATGAAAACAATTTAATGCTTCCAAACAACCAATTCTTTCTCTCTTTTTATTTGCAGTTGATCTTCGTGGTCCACGCCGCCTCCTTACTTCCCAGCATTCCTTGCCTGGGATCCCAGTGGCCTTGAAACAATCCATTGATCTGCGCACTTCCATGGATGGGAAATACAAGGAGATTGCTGAGGTCAGAAGTCATTGTGTTGCATTAAAAAACTTCAATGCATTCTAAACTCACTGGTTGCTTATACATATAAGTACATGTCCATGTACCACTTACAATTTACATGCAGTTTTATATTGCGTGTGTCTGTGTGAAGGAACTGTTCTCCCGCAGCCTGGCTGAGAGCGAGATGCGGAGTGCCCCCTATGAATTTCCTGAGGACAGTCCCATCGAACAGCTGGAGGAGAAACGTCATCGTCTTGAGCGACAGATCAGCCAAGATGTCAAGTGAGTAACAGAAAGAAAGGAGACAGGCAGGTGATGCAGGAAAGCGTAGAATAGTATTTGTAGCCGGACTGATAATCCCAGAATGAGTTCAGCTTCTCTGTCCTCAGGTTTGAACCTGACATCCTCCTGCGAGCCAAACAGGAGTTCATGAAAACTGACAGTGCCACTGATCTTGAGTGAGTCAACTGTGACATCATTAGCCACAAAATGTAAAATGGTGGAAAAGTGATTCATAATATGCTCATTGATCTGTGATAAGATTCATGAAGGAACAAAGCCAGGCTCATGATCAGCAGGAAAGAGAACCAGTTCCAGAGAGAGAGTACCAACGAGTCACTATTTCTGGAGAAGAAAAATGTGGGGTAAGGCAGAGTAATCTTGCAGGGAAAAAGATTTTTTTGTCACCATATTTATCCCTTTCTGTTTTGTTGTTCTGTTCAGGTTCCATTCACCGATCTGTTGGATGCTGCTAAGTGTGTGGTGAAGGCTTTGTTCATCAGAGAAAAGTACATGGGCCTGTCACTGCAGAGCTTCTGCAGGACTACTGCTCGGTACCTGCAGGAGCTGAGTGAGAGACCTCTGGATTTAGATATCTACGAAGAGGAGATCCCAGAGGCCACAGTTACTGCAAGTAAGAATGGACTGATTTCTATTATCAATCACTATGATGTTACATCCATATGGATGTTACTTTGGCAAGTTAAAGTGAATCAGAGGATTAAAAGCTTGACCTGACCTCCATGCTCTCCACATTATAGCTTGGTTTGTCATTCAAAGGATACCCCACAACAAGTTCAGTTCAACTGCACCCCACTCTCTAATGCACAGGACCTAAAACATCTTCTGCCAACGTCCTGATGTCTCAACAGGACACCTCCGGAAGACTTGTGCCAATGTTCAGATTTCTCAGAGTAGTCTTAGGGAGGCAACACAAGCCTAAACAACAATAGTGGGTGATTTTGGTACAGCAGGAGTGGCTAACTGCGGTCCTCCAGCGCTGCAGTCCTGCATACTGAGAGTTTCCCTGCTGCAACACACCTGACACACATCAGACTTAATTAGCAGACTTGTGCAGAACTTCACATCAAACTTTGACATCAAACTCTGCATTAATCTGCTAATTATCCATTGATCTGAATCAGGTGTGTTGCAGCAGGGAAACTCCTAACACTTGAATGCCTGCAGCCCTCAAGGACCAGAGTTGTCCACCGCTGCTCTAGAGGCTATTTTGCATGTCTTGAACAAAGAATAACCTACTTCCTTGCATTCCCCAAATTTGACCAATTAACTGAGAGTAAACTGGGTCTGTCAGGAGGGCTTGCCTTAAAGGAACAGATTCTACAACTAAACATTTCATCACAATGATGATAGAGGTTCTGCAATAATCTAGAGCAGAGGTATATAAACTAGATCCTCAAGTTGAGATACATGGAAAACCTGCAGGATTGAGGACCAGAGGTGGACACCCCTAAACTAGAGCATGTGAATAAAACCTGTTTGTTTGTTTTGTTTTGTTTTTTTGTAACTTTAAAGCACATAAGACTAATCTGGCAAACTTTCCTGTAGAAATAAGAATTAGTATACTGGCAAAGCACTCTATGGGTTCTTTAACAGAATTAGTAATCTTATAATGCATGTAGTGTTATGGATAGCATTCACACAATATGATTCCAGGCTGGTCGCACCCACTGATTCCACAATCTGTTTTATACACCCTGAACATGCTGTCATGATGTGTAGGCCGTTCAAGGCAGAGCTTCAGCAGCATGTGCCTGCTCACTTTGTTCAAAGCTGTGACTCAGTTCAACACTCCTTCTTCTTTCAGATGCCACAGTGCACCCACCTGTTTCTAAAACACACCCGTATGAGAATCAGGACCCTGCCAGCATGCCACCTGATGTGGGTTATGGTTGTAGGATGGTGGATGGCGTCATGCATGTGTACACAACGAGGAACAATATGGAAAAGTAAGATATTGAGAACAAATTTCTTGGTGCACACATGCTTTATCTTTAGTGTCTTTTAATTGTGGTGGTGCCAACAGGAGCACAGAGCTGGATCTGCCATACCCAGACCTGCAGGAGTACATAGCTGATATGAACGTCATGATGGCGCTCATTATCAATGGCCCAGTGTAAGCTCCATTTTTTAAATAGATTCTACATACATTACTTGATTCTTTTGTAGAGACTTTAGAGTGAAAAAAAGTTTCAGACCCAAACTGATGTTTTGATTTGTTTGTCTACCTTTGCCACAGAAAGTCCTTCTGCTATCGCCGTTTGCAATACCTCAGCTCCAAATTCCAGATGCACATTTTGCTGAATGAGATGAAGGAGCTGGCAGCACAAAAAAAAGTCCCACACCGAGATTTTTATAATATCCGTAAGGTGAACTTGAAGGCTTTTTATGCTTCACCCAATCATAGGTATTTATTGCAATCCAAAACCAAGACTCTAGGATACATTTTATCTCTTATTTGTTTGTGCTGTTTTTCAGGTTGACACGCACATTCATGCTTCATCATGCATGAATCAGAAGCACCTCCTACGATTTATCAAAAGAGCCATGAAGAAGTATCCTAAAGAGATTGTGCATGTGGAGAGGGGCAAAGGTCAGACACTCATGGAGGTCTTTGAGAGTATGAACCTGACAGCCTTTGACTTGAGTGTTGATACTCTGGACATGCACGCAGTGAGTAATACTCTTCAACCTCAGTCACAGTGTGGAAAATGAATGCATATGCATTGTCAAGAAAAGAGAGCACAAATGTTTCAATTATTTTTCCAGGATCGTAACACTTTCCATCGATTTGACAAGTTCAATGCCAAATACAATCCCATTGGTGAATCCATCCTGAGAGAAATCTTCATTAAAACAGACAACTACATCGAGGGGAAATACTTTGGTCACATTATTAAGGTGCTCACCGAATTCACAATCACTTACATATTAGTAACACCTTTTATAATAAAACCTTAGATTGATTATATGAGCCCTTGGTGCCCTCTACTGACTGTTTTGGTTTCTGCTTTTCAGGAGGTGATGGCTGACCTGGAGGAGAGCAAGTACCAGAACGTGGAGCTCAGGCTGTCAATCTATGGGCGCTCCAGAGATGAGTGGGACAAACTAGCCAAGTGGGCTGTCACACATCAAGTGTATTCTGACAATGTGCGCTGGCTTGTTCAAGTACCACGTCTCTTGTGAGTTTACTAAATGCAAATACTCAAAAATGTTGTATCCAAATGCAGAATTGGGCCTCTTATACTCTGCTGTGCACAGTTATACAATTCAGTCTTATAACTGAATTGTAAAATTATAACTAAAGAGTATTTTGTTGCACTAGTGAATTGTACTGCAGACATGAACAGTATGGACAGCATTTAGTTGGCATGTAACCATCTTGGTGGCAGGTAAGACATCTCTGCAGGAATTGTCAACAGTAACAGAAAACTGTTTAATAATCAGTCTATATTATTGTCACATGACACTTGCTATCGCACTATTACCTGTGGTCTGGTTTTACAAACAAAAGTCATAATCATATGAAGCAAAAACTGTCATGGATTGACCATATCAGGTTTATGCCATGCTCTCGTGGAAGTGAATCCAGATCAAATGTCAAATTCCTTTACCTTGGATGATCCTAACAAACATAACTACAATTTGAAATGAACCTACAGTGGGTAAAATTTTGACAGTTGCATCATGAAGAGAAAAAATGCTCTTCTCTCTGTGAGAGAAAGCATTGTCTTGCTTTTAATGGCGGTGCTTTATTGACAGTGTGTTTGTAATTCTACATTAATGGAACGATATTTCTATATTTAAACATTTTATTCAGTAAGATTGAACTAGTTTTTCTTAAATCTGTATCCCTGACAGGCACTCCAGTGACTGAAGGTTTTAGAATCTGTTTACATTATTGAAATTTAGATCAACCATGGATTATTTAATTAATAAAACCATTATTATCTAACATTTATCTCCTTTATTTGCTTTTATCTTCACTTCAAAGTGATGTTTACCACACGAAGAAACAACTGTCTAACTTCCAGGAGATGCTGGAGAATATCTTCATGCCTCTGTTTGAGGTTACAGTCAATCCCAGCAGCCACCCGGAGCTGCACCTCTTCCTTCAGCACGTATGACATGTTAACAGTAGATACACGTCTGATCGTTCAGATGATCCATCAGTCCTCAGTGGGTTTTATGGATCTGTCTTTGTTCCTCTCACAGGTTGTTGGTTTTGACAGTGTGGATGATGAATCAAAACCAGAGCAACATATCTTCAACCTGGATAGTCCGCTGCCAGTTAACTGGACAGAGGAGGACAACCCACCCTACTCTTACTACCTCTATTATATGTATGCAAACATGACCGTGCTGAACAACCTGCGCAGGTACTTCAACTTCACCTCAGTTAGTCTGGCTGACATTTCCTGCCTTTTTGCTCATAACGGCTATCTGTACCATGAGGTTTAAGCAACATTTTACAAGAAAGAAAGCAGTCTTTTGGAGGTTATTTTTTGGCTGGAGTCAAGGTGAAGTTTGCATCACCAAACAAGAAAAATTTAAGCCAAAGATGTTGACCTGAAATCTCTCATATTTTTAAATTATTTTTAGCTTTTTTTTTTTTACTCCTACAGTATATTTAGCACTCTAGATTACAGTTTAATTTCTTTTATTTCTGTTTTCAGTTTCAAAGTTTAATTAAAAAAAGAACAAAATAACAACTATTTGGATTTTCAGCCCAGAAAATACGTTCTTAGCTGGGATCTCTCACTTTGGTGATTCAGTGGAGTGCTGCAGTGGGTGTTCATTGTACGCAGACTGAGCTCAAACAAAGCTAAAGTCAACCTCCCACAATCTGTGTCTCTTCTCTTTCCAGGCAGCGGGGGTTTCATACACTCGTCCTACGTCCTCATTGTGGGGAGGCTGGGCCAATCCATCACTTGGTGTCTGGTTTCATGCTGTCAGAGAATATCTCCCATGGGCTATTGCTCAGAAAGGTCTGATACCAACACCAAGACCACACACACACACAGAGGAGAGGTTCTCCAGAATTTTTGAGGATATCATGAATTTTTCAGACTGCAACTCAAACAGATAATATGACTTTTTGCTTCTTTAAAAAACTGTAGGAAAATCAGGGCTGTTATGTATTACTCTAACACACTGCTTTGTTGTTAAACATTTTTCCCAGGCTCCTGTGCTTCAGTACCTGTACTACTTGGCTCAGATTGGCATCGCCATGTCTCCTCTCAGCAATAACAGCCTGTTTCTCAGTTACCATCGTAACCCTCTCCCAGAGTACCTCTCCAGAGGGCTCATGGTCTCTCTGTCTACAGACGACCCTCTGCAGTTTCACTTCACCAAGGTCAGCCAAACAGTAGTAACACACGTAGTAACACACAGCCTAAACATCCAGCTTCCCTGCACTTCATGTACAGTTATTAGGATAATAAATATGCTGATATAATTATCATTCCACCTTTTCACTTAATGTAGATTTGTATAATGATTGAAGGCTTTGGGTAAAATATTCCCAAAAGGACATTATACTGGCAATGAATGGTCAACAGTTGTAAAATGGATATTAGACAGATGCTTGATATATGATTAACATTTATTATTCTGTTGCAACACTGTTGTTAACATGGCCTCTGAAGATACAACTACTGTAGAAAATTAGTAATTGTTTGGCTGAGGACTTATGAGAAACAAGAAACATAAAGATACTCAAGCCCCATGCTGTTCTGGAACATATAGAATAAGAGGAATAACATTTAGTCATATGGCAGACTGGTTCAGAGTTGAAAAACTAATACCTGTTTTTGTAAGGTGCTGTCTTCAGGCAGTTGTTGAAGAAGGCAGACTCAAGACAACCATCATGTTTATGCAAGATAATGCTGCATTACATGTATCCAGGCATTCAGCTGTTGTCCCTGTCTGCTAGTATATTTAACATGGTGACCTGGCTGCCTGAGCCATCTGACTCAACAAACCTTATCCTGAAAAAATTTATTTATTTTAATAATCTTAGTTGTTTTTGTTTTTTTTTGTTTTTTTTTTTTTTAATCAAAAATATTTAGGTGAGTTTTGCCTTTGAGCTTTCCTCAAACTGAATCCCCTCTGACCTTCAAGGCCAAAGATTATTTAACATTTGGTTGTGTTTGAGCAGATTTGAAGCTGTGAAAGTAATTCATGAAAAAAGAAAAAACTTAAAAAATATTTACATATTACGGTGTTTTGCTGTTCTTTTTTTATTTATTTATTTTTATTTATTTATTTTTATGGGAACTGTTTTTTTGGCCATGAAGGCCACCTAAGGTTCCAAAATGCATCAGCATAATTTTAAAAACTTCATAAAAAAAAAAAAAATGTATTCAAATAAATTGACTAAAATTAAGTTATTGCAAAATTTCATGCCAGTAGCTGCAAAACGGTCAAAATGATCACAGAGTAAATAAAAACAAAGAAAAAAAAAAAAAGAGGATTGAAAATTGACAAAAATGCCTAAGGAGGGCATAGGAGTTAAATGCCACAACAGGTCATCTCTGTTTTACCTGCATGTGTTCTGGTGTGTAGGAGCCCTTGATGGAAGAGTATAGCATCGCTGCTCAAGTGTGGAAACTGAGCTCCTGTGACATGTGTGAGCTGGCCAGAAACAGCGTGCTGATGAGTGGATTCTCTCACAAGGTATTAATTATCCTTATATAAGATTTAAAAGTATGCAAATTGGCTGTGTATCGTTTGGCAGGTAGCATAATCTCACTCCAACTCTCTGCAGGTGAAGAGCTACTGGCTTGGTCCAAACTATATTAAAGAAGGACAAGAGAGCAATGACATCAGGCGCACCAATGTTCCTGACATCCGCGTAGCGTACCGCTATGAGACCATGTGTGAAGAGCTGAATTTAATCACACAGGCCATTCGCACTGATGAGCTGGAGACCATCGAGGAGGAGGGATCTCTAAGTATGGGAGCCATGCAGGCAGAGAAGTGAACATGAAGCTCCCTGCAAACAGAATACTCCCCGCACTCTACGTTTCCATGGCTGGATGTTGTACATATCTGCACACAAAAATATCACACCTGTGGAATGAGAACAGCTTCATGATAACATTAATATGAGAGCTGCTTCGGAGAGGTCCTCCAACCTGTGTATCCAGGTGTTTGCTCCGTTTAGTTTCCTGAAGTCATCCTTTATTTCACTTATCTCAGAGTTTCATATTGTCTCATGGTTTGTGACCACATCTAGTCTACAATTCTGCACAATTTCTGCAATCCCTGTACCAAGCCTTGGCTATTGTTCATATTCAGAAGTTAACTAAATAAAAATGGATAAATCCCTTTGATCCAAGGTGTCTAATTAGATAGAAAATCTTGAATAAATTTGGAAAGAAAGAAGTTGGAACTCAGCACTGAGAACACTGGGATCAAGTTTCTGGCAGCTTTTGTTGCAATTAACTTCACATTAGTTTAGGTTAAATTCTCGTATTTATAAACACCTCATGTCAAAATTACTTGTATGGCATTTTTAAAAAGCAAAATAATAACACAAAAGTATGTTTTTAACGTGTTAGAACATTCAGTTCTTTACTTTTTGGTACAAGTTTCCAAAAAAGAAAATTCTAATGAGTCCAAGACAAAAAGACATTATTTGTCTTTTTGAATAATTAATTTTGAATAATTAATACATAACTTGGCAAAACAAGTGTTTTTCAAGTGGAGAAATAAAATGCAATAATAATAAGTGGCACAATAATAAGCGCTAACTAGTCAATACCCAAACATGGTTAAACCTATGAATAAAAGTTGTTAGACCTACTGAATTTGGCATTTCCTCTCTTTCCAAAACCAGTTTCTTTTCAAAACAAATAAAAAGATTTATTATTAACACTAAATTTACACATTCTAGTTGACCAACATACTTCTTAAAGCTCCAGTGTGTAAGATGTTGTGTTATCTAATGGCACAAAATGCAGATGACAACTACAAGCAGCCAGTAACCCACCACAGACAGGAATCAAAGTCCTCTCTGTTTGGGGAATCAGATGGTTTTTTGTAGTTGTTTTTTTTTAGCACGCAAGCAAAAGATAAAAGCTACTCAGAATGGGGCCAGCAGAATAGCTGATGTGTGGGAGAGTGCAATCATCCAATCCACCAAACCACACAAAGCAAGTCTGAATACAAACAGGAAAATATAACAGGGCATTTTGGATTTTTGGGGGCATTATCCACACATTTAGTTGTGTTGCTCATTTCACAAAAGCACAATCCTTACAAGTTATATTCCTTGTTGTAAAAGATTACTTGTCAGTTTTTCAAATTATGGCTAACAAACATAACAAGCACTTCCTACAACCACACAAAAAAAGCTAATCTTTTTGAAGCGTGTTCTTGAACGTTTGGTATCAATCACATAACTTGCCCATCTTGAATACAAAAGCTACAGCAGGAGTTTTGATCCTCCTGGGATACTGTAGTAACGCGAATGAATTCCATTTAATCAAATAAATAAGCTTTTATGTGTTGCAGTGAGCAGTGTGGTGAAATATCAACTTTGATTATTTTTTTACAAAATAAAATACTAAATACAGCTCTTATTTCTTATCAAATGAGCAGTTGAACATATGATGCAAAAAATCTATATTTTTAAGAGGGTTTGAGACAAAAGATTAATGCTGCTTGTTGTGGGCTGCTTGATATTTTTTTTAGCAGTACTTGTGTTGTGATACTGGCAGAAAAACCCTCATCTTCAGAATTTCTGCAATATTTTGTTGTGTTTGTCAGACCTTACAGTTACAGCATAAGGGGGCATGTCAATTTTAATTTCCTGTGTGCAGTGATGCCATGCAATTTTGAAATAATTTTATATTTACTTATGTTATGACATTGTTTATGCTGACAGTCTGGACTTGGACATGTTAGTTAATAATAGTACTGTAAATCATGCATGATGCTTTTTTTTTTTCCTTTCAGTTTTTACTCAAGCTGTGCCAAATCCACAAACAAATCATGTTTTAGGGAAATGAAATTCCACCATGTTTTTCTCACAACTGTATTTGCTTTTGGATCTTTGTGTCATCAGTATGGCTGCTACTTTTCATTCAAAAACACTGAAACTGCATCCTCCCAGATAATTACTGTTTGTGAAATATCATTTAATGTCTTCTGTGTTAAATTAAAATAAATATTACTTATGATGGACTGTTTTCCTCATGTACTGAAGCACAAGTTAGCCTGGAGTAAAGACAAACCAGCAAAAAGTAAAAATGTTATTTACATAATAAAATGAGGGCTGTTAGTGAGTCAGCACTTGTTGACTGGCTGGGGCTCTGTGGGATTGTGCTGGTGAGTGGATGAAAAGTGTGAACAAAGACTGCATTGTTTAGTGAGTCCATATTCGGATCTATTGCGGGTCAAAGAGCACGTTTTTCCAACATAAAATTTAGAACCAATTACAGACTAAAGATCCATATTCACACTGTTTTATCTTTGAAATGTAATTGTGTAGCCTACTTATTTTCATGCAAAACCACTTTTAAATGTCTTGTTGCGGCATCTGAAATATAAACGTTTGCTTGTAATATCAGCAAACATTATTATTTATTGTTAATATTATTTTCACTGCTAATAATAATGTATTCGTCATTCTCATTGCATCTACGGGGGTAAAATACGATCTCTATATTTTCAACTGATCGATAAAACTGGCCCAGACCTGCTGGCAGACAGGATTTAGGAAAAATTTAGTTTATTTTAGGGAAAACCTCTGCAGTCAAAACTCATTTGAACAAGTTAACCCTCACATATAGGTGTGTACACAATCACTCTCGCATACATTCTCTTTCACAGCAGCTTTCTATCATACAGACCTAGTCTGAAACATAGACAGATCTACAGCAGCTTCAAGGGATTTTTATGCACAATAATGTGTGTCAATCACTTGCGTTCCTCACATATGGAAAAAGTAACGAAGCATATCAGTGCACACACCATGCGGCGGACTCTATAAACCTGCAGAACAAGCTCGGGCCAACAATGAATGACCCGGCGGTTCGCCCCACCCACCGTGTCGGCTCTCGAGCTACAAAAGACACCTCCGCGTCTCCACACTCAGACTAGCACTTGTTTTTGGAACAGCTCTTGCATTTTCAGCATCAACTAGTCAAAATGGCAGTGACACTTGCGTACTGGGATATTCGCGGGGTAAGCTGCACTTGTCTACAGTGAATGATGAAACTAGCTTGCACATGGGTGTAGCTAACAGTCACCGCTCCGCTTAGCTTCGCCGCCGCTTTTCAAGCTCTTTGTTCGTATTTATTTATATTTTAAGCTCTGCTGCTCAACACCTCTGTTTTCTGAGCATGTAAGTGTCAACGAGGCGGCTTGCAGAAGATGTTACGTAACTTTGGCCTGGGCCTGCGCGTGCCCAGTCGAGTTCACAATTTTAAATGGAGCTAAATTTGTTATCTGACAAGTCCACGTTTGATATAACGTGATCAGGCGCTTTTGTGTGTTCTGTCTGGTAAAGTGAACCCGAGTTATGTTGAATGAATCATAAGTGAAAGTAACTTTGTCTGTATGTCATGTGCATACTGGAGATTAAGCTTCTGTTTATGTATTTCATTTGAGCGGCTCACATCCAGTTTAGTGTGAAAGGTCACGTATCTGGTTGAACCATAAACTGTATATAAATAGAACAAACTGTTGTACATTACGAGAAAAAAAATAAGTGAAACAAACACAAACCACTGGATATTACAACTTGTTCACAAAAAAAGACTTGTGTTGAACACCAGGGAGAAAGATTAGTATTAAAACAAGATTTTTAATTTAAAGTTGTGTTGTTGGTTTTTTTTTTCCATGGTGTCCATTGTCCTGCAGATTTAGGATCAGCAAATCTTGGCCTGGAAAGACATTTTAGGTTTTCCAGGCCTAAATTTTCTGCTTTAACACAACTTAATTTAAATCAGGTGTGCCCAAGTCTGTCCTTGAGATTACTATTCTCCATCTTATAGATCCAATCTTTCTCAAAGAAAGGCTGGGGTGTGCATGCTTGGTGGTTTGAGGTGTGGCAGCAGCCGGGCGTTTCTGTTGAGGCAAATCTTAACTCTTTTGTTTAGTGTAAAGTGACACCATAAAACATGATTAATGTTCTGGTGCAAAGACCTGAACAATAGCAAACATGAGTGTCACATACAATATGTTAAATTATTTTATGTATTCAAAATGTTTTTAAATGGCTGCAATTTTTCTGGAAACTGGACAAAACTCAGACATCACTGTTCCCACAGTTGCTCTTCACACATGCCTGCAACAGCTGGGGATTCTGGACTGGAAATGCACTATCACAGCTGGAGATGTGAGAAAGTGGCGCTTTTGGCAAAGCGCAGAGGAATATGTTGCAAATATCATGCTGTGGAAATGGTGTATTTTTGATTACTGAAATCCTCATGCATGTAAAGCAGCAGTGCTTATAAGACTACACCTGGCTACATATATCAAATAGTCCCTGTGATATTTGATTCGATGCTTCCATCAGAGATTTTAGTCAACAACTCCAGCTTTGCTTGGGTCTGATAAACTTATGTATCCACATCAGACTACTTGGGATGAAGTTTCACAAACCTTATGTAAAAAAACTTTGGGTGATCCTTGAAATTTATTTACTTCACACTTTAAATCAGGCAAAGTAGTTCAGATGAAGATTATTGTAAAAACTTTTAAATCCAATAATGTACAAACAGGACAAAGATTCTTAAAAACTCTTCTTTCAGATCTATACATACACATGCTAAAATTATAGCAAACATTGGAAACCCATCTACGTGGCTCATGAATCTGAGTACAGTTGATAAACAGAGCTGTTTTGTAAGCTAGTTTGTGTTTTTTAAAGGATTTGCCCAACAGTGTCAGCAGCAACTTGAATTTTAGAAAATTGTGATCAGTTCAAGAAGAACTTGATGTGGCTGTTGGAACGTTAAAGCGCTGCACAGCTCTGATAGATGAGCTGTTGGCCACAACTCAACATCTGTAACTGTACTTTAGCCGATGATCTCTTAAACCTTTTTCTTGAACTATCTGCCACTGAACACTGGATTTGTTCTTGGCCAAAAAGTGATTTTTTTTTTTTTTTTTTTTTTTTTGACATCCATGTCAGCAAGCCCTTCCACTTGGCTTCATTTTTTTGTTCATGAAGCATTTTAGTTCTAATAATTATAAATAGCCTAAAGGGTAAAAGATGTGAGATTGACTTACATCCATAACTTGGCGCTCATGTGTTTGTACAAAGCTGAACAATCTATCTTGTGCAGCTTGCCCAGCCCGTTCGCCTCCTCCTGGAGTACACCGGCACCAAGTACGAGGACAAGTTTTATGTCTGTGGAGAAGGTAACTCACTGTTTTTGGAAAAACAAAATGAATATCTGCTGTAATTTTTTTACATAACGATCATTCATGGGACTTGTATCTCTGTTGTAGCTCCAAACTATGACAAGAGCTGCTGGTTTGATGAAAAATCTAAACTTGGAATGGACTTTCCCAACGTAAGAGTTTAGCTTCAGCATTACAGTTTCACTGCTGAAGTAATATATTGTGCAAAGTATTAATTATTTTGTACTGATGCTTCGCCATAGCTTCCTTACCTGGTGGATGGAGACAGGAAGATTGTGCAGAGTAATGCTATCATGAGATACATTGCTCGTAAACACAACTTATGTAAGTATTGTTCAGTAAGTGGTCAAAGTCTGCCTGATAACGTGAAAAATAATCATGAGTCTGGGGTGTGCACATGCATGAATACACAGATGCATACACAAAGACATAAAGGTGTTTATCCATATACTTGTGTATTTTTATTTCATTTAAAGAAACATCTTGATGCACGTTTTCAGCATCTGTTGCTTTGTTTTGGGTTTTTGGATTCATTCACAGGTGGAGAGACTGAGGATGAAAAGGTCCGAGTAGACATCCTGGAGAACCAGGCCATGGACTTCAGAAATGGCTTTGTGAGGCTCTGCTACACTGACTTTGTGAGTATTAAATTGAATGGTTTTTATATATGTGTGTATGTGTATATGTGTGTGTGTGTGTATATATATATATATATATATATATATATATATATATATATGTATATATGTGTGTGTGTGTGTGTGTTTTTATATATACATACATACATACATACATAAAAAAAATATAAATAATTTCCACTAATGCCAGTATGACCTCTGAAATCAGGAAAACATGAAGCCAGGATACCTCAAGACCCTGCCAGGGGTACTGAAGCAGTTCTCAGATTTCTTGGGAGACAGGAAGTGGTTTGCAGGTGAAAAGGTATGTGACCATATGAACATCTATTCATCTTCTTTTTTTTTTTCTTTTTTTTTTCCTACATTTTTAGATCTTTGAGGCCATAACGATGGGGAAAATAGAACTATTTAAATAAATCTTATGCATTTACAAATGCATAACAGCAACATGTTGCTGTTGTTGGCCTTTCATCTCTAGCTTATCTAGACAAGACAAAGTTAGTGAAGCATAAAAGTTCTTGACTTAAACTTTCATACTAGATGTGTTTATGAACCCTGGCAGACATGGGAACTGCAAAGTTCTTACATCTGGATAAAACCAGAAGCCACTGGTGCCTTTGGTAACAATGACCACGTTTACATGGGAGTTTTAATTCCGAATAAGTTTATTCCACTTTAAACTGGTGAAAAATGACTATGTAAACACATAATTAAACATCTGAAGTAAGTGGCTGGCTTATTTACTTTTTAAATCCTGAGTAATTTCTCTGTCATGTGAAACATGAGTTCAGCTCTTAAGATAATTCTGATTGTTCTGCGCCTTGCCTTGTTTCGTTCCAATGATGCACATGTTCCACACATTGTTTTGCCTCCCTTGTTCCGTAATCTATCTTCCTTCTCAGCTGCTGAAAAAAAGTTTAGTATGCTCATGTCGAACTGGTGCTTTAAAATTATAATCAAAATAATGGCGAAACTGGTACTGATGTAGTTTTCAATGTTATGACCAAAAAGACAAGCAGGAAGTGAACTTTGTTTATTTCTGGTTGACAAAAGTATGTCGCGCCTGCCCCCTGTCTAATCAGAACCCTTCCCAACCTGCCGATCTAAAAAGGAATTAAGGACGTGTTTCCTTGTTTACCTCAATTTGGAATTATTTCCATGTAAACTCGTAGAATGTTTTATAGCTGACCCTGATCTTTTCCAAAGCTCAAATTTCTACTACATGCATGTAGTGATATTGTAAGTTAACACATAGGTTTCTGAAATGCTATTTAGACAGTTGTGATTTATTACATGACTAAATTATTCAATGAGCCCTTTAAGGTCCTGGTCTACCATTTGACAGAGGTAAATTTGCAGTGAAAAAAAAAATTTGTAGAAACGAACCTGCCTAAGCCATTTTTACCAGTTGGTTTGGGTATGTAAAACCCAAACTGTTTGTAATAAAATTGTTTTCAAATTTCAACTGTTGTGTTTTTAACATCTCAGCCTTTTGCTAAGAGGTTTATTTTGTACATTTTTGTCCAAAACAAACAGGAAAAACACAGAGAAACCGTTTTACTCTATCTTTTTTGTTAGCGTGAAAGTTAAAGGGTTAATTTAAACTTGGCGCTTAGTTCAACAGCTGCTTTTAGCAACAACTTTTTTTGATTTTCTATTTCTTTTCACTTTCTTCACAATAGATCACATTTGTGGACTTCATTATGTACGAGCTGTTGGATCAACACGTAATGTTTCATCCTTCATGCCTGGATGACTTCAAAAACCTGAAAGACCTTCTGAGCCGTTTTGAGGTAAGAATTCAACCGTTTCCAGTGGAAAGCTGCATGTTGTCCTTGTGCTTCCACTCTGGCAATGCATTCGTGCAGGTGAGTTGGAGGAACAAGATGTTTTTTTTAATTTTGAATAACTCTGTCATTTAAGGCTCTGGAGAAGATTTCTGCCTACATGAAATCCAACAGATTCATGAAGACTCCTGTCAACAACAAGATGGCCAAATGGGGGAACAAGAAAGAGTGAAGACTGATTAATTTGTGCCTTAAAGGAAAAGTGACATTCCAAGTGCTATGACTGAACCCTAAATTCAGTGTAGAAATTTGTTTCCCTTTTTTTTTTTTTGTAAAATGTCAACAGTTGTAGACGTTTGCCCTTTTTAATCACAATGTAGTCAAAGATATTAACAAACATTTCCTTTTTATTTCAGAATTTTGCAAAAAGCAAACTTTGCAGTGTTTACCTGTTTTATTTCAGTTGAAAGCACTTGTTACATTTGCCACAATTTTTTTCATTAAAATAAATCTTGTACTAATTTTGCTGTTTGCAATTTGTTTAAATCAACACAAATTCACAACAAATTATTTTTATATTTGAGAAAATATACAACCGTGTAGCTGAAAGTGCTAAATACTTTTTTTTAAAAATATGAATGCATTACTCAGCTGTGAAGGGGAAATGGCTGAAATATTCATGAGTCTACATACCTGTCTAGATTTAATTTAATCAAAAGAAACGGTACAGATTAGAGTATCTGATTAACAATACAACACAGGATATCCTCTAAAAGGGTTTTTGTGGAATAACAGTTTCAGTTTTTTCAGAGAGACGTACGATTGTTCCAGACACCCAGGATCTGAAGTACTGCAGCAGAAGTTCCTAATAGCGGCCGTTGTACATGCTTGGTGCTTCACTGGCCAGCTGCAGAAAGCACAAAACATTACTGATGTGCAGGAGTTTGGGGTGTTTGTGGTTTATCATATGACACGTTACTTACTGCAACTGATGCCTTGATGGCTTGAAGCTGGAAGAAAACTTTACTTCCTTCCTCTGGGCACACAGTCCTTATGTCATCTTTAGACATTTCCAGAAGTCCTCTTCCCGTCAGCACCCCGAGGCTTGCAACAGTGCTATGCAAAAGGAAGGGGGATATGCATTTTTCTTTTAGTCTGAAAACATTTCAACTACAGAATAAACATCTCAAAACTTGGTGCTTACATTTTGGAGAAACCTTTGTACTGAAGCCAGGCTTTCACCTCTGCAGGCGTGGAGTGCATGTTCAAAGTCATTGGGTTACGATTGTCCCACTGGGAGTGAAAGTGGAAATGACAAACTACTGCATATGGATGGTGTTATACATGTCTCTCAGCAGACCTAAATGTTACTTTACTCACTGGTAGACTATCCTCTGGTCCACCCTCACTCATCGGCTCCAAAACATTCTGGGGAACATAGCCTTTCTCATCACTTGAGTTGCGAACAAGCCACCATTGCTTGGATTTTTTAACCACCTACAAAACATGCATATCTCAAAGAAGTGAATGTAAAAACAGCTATAATTATGGATGTGGTACATAAATTGTATTTTGATATAACTTGCAAAAGCTAAAAGTTTTTGAAGTCTAGATAGATAGCAGATGTTCTTATGAGTTGATGTTGCCCTAAAGTCTAAAAGCAAACAGACAAATAAGTATCCAAACTATGGAGAGATGAATATCCGAATGGGTTTTTTCTGACTTTACAATGCAGCACAATGGTTTTTATGGCAGTTAGAAAAACTCCTGCAAGTATGGCTGACATGAAAAAAATATTTAAATGGCATGTAACAGATTTTATTTTAGACTTTTTTTGTTGTTGAACAGTTAATTACCAATGGTTGTGTTTGTAATTGTTACTGTAACATGTTTTGTCTTCTTACCTGAACCACCTCTCCCTTCATTATACTCAGCTCTTGGTTGTTTCTGGCCATAAAGTTGTATATGACGTTCATGTACAGTGGCGGTTCATTGGGGCTGAAACAGCAGTAGACAAACACACTTTTTTTAAAGAAATGATCATAACTAAAGAAAAGCATAGCAAGAACAGCAGTCAAAAACTTGATTGTGCAGCTTTGTGTGTTGTTGTATGGCAAAGCCTACCGGGCACTCCATGGACCATTAGACGTAGGCTGTTATTTAAAAAAAAAACAAAAAAAAAAACATTGTAATTAAACTTAAGATGGACCAGGAGATGGTATTTTCTCAAGAGACATGTTTATTTCTTTTGCTCCGCAAACTAGCACTTTAACTGGTAACTGACACTTCAAAACCCCATCGTCTTTAGTATCAACTTCAACAACTTTTAACATCAAGTTAATAGTTAACTGAGAAGCTGAAAGAAGATTAGAAATGCTGTTATCTATTTGTGAAAGACCACTGAGGCAGGTGAAATGTTAAAAGGTGAATTTTTCTGCTCATTTAAGTATCAAACTTATTGCTGAAGCTTTTAAGGAGACAGAGTAGGACCACGATTGCTCCAATAAACTGGTATAATATGAATATGTACTCTTATTTGCTGAATCTCCAAGTTAAAGGTGTTGGTATACAACTACCTCCTCCGGCCGCTGCTGCATTGGTATGGTCGAGTAGCTTGGGCCCTCATTCATTTGTCCATCAGGTCTGTCAGCAGGGAAACGCTGGCTGTTGCTTCTGCTTATTGGGTTGTTGTGATGAGGGGCTGAGGAAGACATATGAATGGGTGGAGGTGGCTGCCAGCCATTATAGAACTCTGGGATGTAGGGTGGGACATCTTCTGGCCAGTTAGACCTGGAAGGAAATTGGAGGCCATTAAGCTGTAATAAATGTTTTAAACATTATTACTTTTTTTCTTTTAACTTTAAATGTAAATAAGATGTTGATCAATGAATTTTTAACCAGATTATTTGACATGTGCATGCATGACTGAATTTGAAAGAGAAAGACTATAATTTGGTGTGTGTTTAATTAAAAATGGTTGGGTTTTGTCTTTGCATCTGTGAAGAGTTGTTTTTAATGTGTCAAAGTAATTTTCATGTAAAACACTTGTGTTGTTTTTTTTGTATGAAAAATGCCTTATAAATAAAATTAGATTTTTTTTTTTTTTAAATAATTATAAAAAAATTTCCAAGTATCAAATCAAATCAAACTTTATTTGTATAGCACTTTTCGTGCTTAAAAACAATACAAAGTGCTTTACATTATAAAACAATTTACATCAAAATAGATAAAAATAGATAAAACACTAACACACATACACATCCCCTTTCACCCACCCACAACCACCCTCACCCGTGCCCTATTTGCCCTGTAACAGTTAAAAGAAGTTGAATGGCCAGGTGCATTTGTACCAGATGTGCACCAGATAAGGAAACGATATTCTCAGGGAGCCTCTACACAAAGGGCTACCCCCAACCAAGACCACCCAGGCCATCACCATGGGGGCCACCCGGGTCCGGGCAGACAGGACCCACGCCACAACCGTAAGGCTGCAGCGCTGGATCCCAACCCACCAGACAGGGACAGCCCCCACTGCAACACCCATGCAGTCAGAGCAGGGGCAGCCCTTGGTGAAGAGGACCCCAATGAGGAGAGAGCTGGAGCGAAAACAAAAATAAAATCCATTTAAAAAATAATAAAATAATAAAATCTATACTAATATGTAAATAAATATATAAATAAATCAAATTAACTAAAAAGATGTAAATCAATATATAAAATATATAAATAAATAAAATTAACTAAAAAGAAGAATAAATATGGGTTAATATAAGAATGTTAAAACTCAGTTATAAGCTAAACTAAAAAGGTAGGTCTTGAGCATTTTTTTTAAAAACATCAACAGTCTCTGCAGCCCTGAGGCCCTCAGGCAGGCTGTTCCATAGGCGAGGCCCGTAATACTGAAATGTGGCCTCGCCATATGTTTTGGTACGAACTTTAGGAAGAACTAAAAGGCCAGTACCTGAGGACCTCAGGGTCCGCGAGGGTTCATACCTTAAAAACAGATCAGATAAATAAGAAGGCCCAAGACCATTAAGACATTTATAAACCACTAAAAGAACCTTAAAATCAATCCTGAAATGCACGGGGAGCCAATGCAGCGACTTTAAAACTGGTATAATGTGTTCCCGCCCCCTGGTCCTTGTCAGAACTCGTGCCGCCGAGTTCTGCAGTAGTTGTAAACTAGAAATACTCTTTTTGGGAAGACCAGAGAGCAGGGCATTACAGTAGTCTAGTCTACTAGAAATAAAAGCATGCATTAGTACCTCCGTGCTGGCAAGAGAGAGAAATGGGCGGACTCTGGCGATGTTTTTAAGAGGATAAAATCCTGTCTTTGTAACATTTCTGATATGTTGAATAAAATTCAGCTCAGAGTCAAAAATAACACCCAGATTTCGTACACACTGGGAGGATTTAAAACTCTGCAGTTTGCACGAAATGATCTCTCTCTTGTCTTCAGGACCGATGATTAAAACTTCAGTCTTGTCCTGGTTGAGCTGTAAGAAGTTCTCTGCCATCCATGACTTTATATCTAAAATACAGTTTAAAAGGGTGTTAACTGGCTCCAGGTCATCAGGAGACACGGCGATGTAAAGCTGTGTATCATCAGCATAGCTGTGAAAATCAATGCCGTGTCTCCTGATGACGTCCCCAAGTGGCAACATATACAGATTAAAAAGTAATGGGCCTAAAATTGATCCTTGGGGAACCCCACATTTTATTTTATGGTGGTTTGTCCTAAAACCAGACTGACATTTTTCTAAGATATTATTCCTGTTTAAAAACTCATTTAGCTGAATAAAAACAACTTTTTCTATCATTTTACTAAGAAACGGCAAGTTGGATACAGGTCTGTAGTTATCAAGAATGTTGGGATCCAGATTACTCTTCTTCAGAAGGGGCTTCACCACCGCTGTTTTAAAGGCGGTGGGGAAGACACCCGTCTGAAGAGAGGAATTTATTATAAGTAAAAATTCAGACTCAAAGAAGCCATAAAATTTCTTGAACAGTGATGTGGGAATAGGGTCTAAAAGGCAGGTTGTTGGGTTCAGCTGGGAGAAAACTCGACCAAGCATCTTTGTATCAACCAGGACAAAACTCTCCAGCTTCTCTTCGGGTAAAAACAATGCTTCAGATCTGTTAAAATCAACACTGCATTTAGATAAAAGACCGAAGTAGTAGAGTAGAAGTAGTAGTAGTAGTAGTAGTAGTAGAAGTAGGCTATTTATCCCCAGTTAATGACAAAAAGTGTGAGAGAGGTTGTTCATGGTGATAAAGATGGCATTCCTGGAAGGGGTCCTCTGAAGTCTACATACTTTGCTCCAAAAAGCCCTTTAAACAGATTTGTGAGATATTTAGGACTATTTACAAGATATGAAAAATGCCAGACAGATAAAGTCAACTCTTTCTGAAAAACTGATATGTTGACAGAGCAATATATGTGCTAGGTTAACTAAAACAAGTTCACTCTGTTTGTAGTGCTGAACTCAGATTCCTCAAAAGACAGAGTAAGTAGAAATAGACTGTTTATTTAATATGAATGCATGTGTGTGTCTCCTCTGCTGCTTTCTGCTGACACAGAAGAAACTGTAAAAGAGCAGAGACTGTGAAATATGCCAGTCAATCATTTTTCCACAACTTAAAGGAAAATAACCTCTGATCTGTTTTTACACATCAGCAGTGAGAGTGAGTAAAGTTCAGCTGTGTCAGGGCAGGCATGGTACATATATAATTGATAGGCTGCATGTGGTGTGTATAAGTCAAAGTAGGAATGAATTGGTTTTCCTTACTTGGAAATGTTCCAACAGTCTCCCAAAGACCTCCACAGGGCATCCTCGTCTGGGCTCACAACCTGACTGAGCAGCTGCACAGCTGTCTCTGTCAGCAGAGGGGAGACCACAGTGGGAGGCATGTCTGCTGGATACAACGGAACTATCTGTGGGACAGTGAAGCGTGTGCTGTCACAACTAAAACAAACCAGATATAAGAAGTCTACCAAAGAATTATATTAATTATATTATGAAGAGTTTACCGTGCCCAAATAATTGAAGAAGATGTGCACGTAGTCAGGAGCACTGGGGCTGCTGAGAGCCCCATCCAGCTGGCCCTGCAATGCAACGAGTTGTTCTGCTGCACTCACACGTATCACTCAAAGATGTCTATCCATATTTTTTCAACTCATTCCAATTTTATAATCTATGGAGACTGAACAAGTACATACCAGAAGATTAAACCCATATTTGATTTTCTGGAGAAAGGCGACATAGTCAACCCATGATGGCAGACTGGGATTTGGCTCTGCTGTAGAAGCACACTTGCAATAAACACTTAGAAAACACCATCATCTCTGGGGAACCACTTCATGTTGTCCCTCATGAAAATGTCATTTGTTTGATAAACTGACTAAACATATTACCATTTTTCTTAGACTTCTTTTTCTTATTCCCACTTTTTTTCTTGTTTGTTTTCTGTTGTGGAACGGGTGCATTTGTTGATGCCAACACTTCCCCAATAAAGATCTCCAAATCATCTAGAACATGGTTTAAAATCTCCTAAAGATATCAATAAAAAAAAGACATGGATTAAAACTCTTGGAAACATATAAAAAAAAGTATATTTGCTTTGAGGAGCTGGACGATTTCAGACCTAACATGATCATTTCTCTCAAACTGATCAGATATAGCAACACTGACCGTGTTCCTCTCTGTGACCGCTCTCTCAGAAACCATGTCTGGACTGCTCTGGAATCCACGAGGATCTGCGTAATGCAAGGTCTCTTCTTGTGGAGTGAAAGTGGGTGGGGGAGCCATGTACTCTAATTGGAAATGGGGTAAAAATGGAAGAGTATGTTGACATAGTCTAAAGAAGTGAATTTCTTATTTGAAGATAAATCCACAAATAGTTTAAAGAAGAAATAAAAAATAAAAAAAATAAAGAAAATAGAGTTAGATCAGCAAATTTGCTGATGGGGGGGGGGGGGGGGGGGGGGATGATGATAATTTATCTTTTTTAAATGCTCTGAGTGTACCTGGCTCTCTGCTGTTCCACTGTGGGGCCATGTGGTCTGGTGGAGGTGGGATCCTCTCTTGCTGTACAGGACGGGCCCCACCATGCCGGAAGTTTCCTGAAGCTTGCTGACCAATGATGTTCTCAAGATTGCTCCTGCAAACATAAACAGACAGCAGTGAGCATTTAATCTCTACCTTTGTCCTTTCTCTGCTATCTCATATTTCTTTTAACACTGTACCTGATGTTAGAATGCTCTCGATGTGGGTCCAAACTTCCACCTCCTCTCTGCATCGACTTATCCAGATCACTCTTAATGATCTCTGCCTGGTAAAACATACCTGCTTTTACCTTCTCTCTTCCAGTATGTGACATCAGAACTTCAGATGCTAGTTACAAAAACGTCCTTTTCAAACAGGGACTCACCCCTGTTTCCTCGCACTGGAACATATAAACCAGTGGGACACGTTTGCTGTGGTCCTGAACGGTTACTGTTAGCAAAGAGTTGTAGGTGCAGCTGTCCAGCACAGCTCTGGTTTCCATGATACAATTCAAAGGCATCGACTCCAGCTCTGCCTGTAGGATCAGAATAATAATATCATTAAAGCAAGATCTGTTCAGTTTAATCTTAAAAAAAAAAAAAAAAAGATCATTTATTTACAAAGATTTTGAGGGAAATTTATTTCTAACTAATTATAAAAGTGAATTGTGGAAGAAGTCAGTTTTTCTGTAAGGGTGATGACTAACTTTGGTTTCAATGTCACTGAGCAGAAGATTTCCTCCCTGAATCTCCATGATCATTTGTTGAGGCCACAGCTGGCCTTTGCCATCCAGCATTTTCAGCCTGGCCACGCAATCGTTCATTGTTTGCACCTCTTGGCCATCCAGCTCGCAGGTGAACAGATGCTGCAGGGAGGAGGGTTGTAAATGAAGAGTTAAAAGCTGCACTGTTAGTAAAGTGGTATTTCACCTTGCATGTAATAGATTTCATACCTCCACTCTGACTTGAAAGTTGTCTGGTTGTCTGTTGAGTAACTCAGAGTACTCCTTTCTCTGCACTGATGTAAAGAACATGTTTAAAAACACTTTTTTTTTTTTGCTAAATTTGCATTGAAATGTGTTTGTTTTGTGTTTGAACATACTGTATATGGATCTTCCACTGGGTCTGAACATGCCATTTCTCTGGAAAGGCAAACTTTTAGGGTCATCTTGTTGGAAATCCCTCCTCTGTTGAGGGAAGTCTTCCTGTGAGAAACCCCTTTACAAAAACAAGAGGTAATATAAACAGGTAGAGTGTTGTACATGAATCAGTTGTGCAGCTTGAGTACATTGCATGCCAATAAAACCACCTTAGTCACCAACATAGCAACCTGCAGATATGCTATCAAAAGTCAACAACTCATTCAGAGTAGCTGCACCGTTACTATAGCACGGTTTTGTTTTAGCTTAAATGGGTGTGAACAGTTATGCAGAAGGTTGTAGAAAAAATCTCAGAACAGATCTGAATTTGTGAAACATGAACCTGATCTATTTACTTAACAGAGTAGGAGAATCGATTGGTGTTTCCCAACATCATGAATCACTTTTATCTTCAGTAGGAATCACTCAGAAACCAAATTGATCTGAAAATACAAGATGTTTTTCATATTGACAAAATATAAACAGCCAGCTGTAGCACAGTTTCTTGTTCTGATGAAAGGCACCCTCACTGGAAAAGACAAAGCAGTTGCAAGAGATGTGGATAGACATGAAGCCTTTGTGACTTTTTGGTTTTCAAAATTGTTTCGCAGAAATCTGTGCTTATTTTATGTTTCTTTAATCTTTTGTTTGTAGCTAATTGTGAATAACTAAATGTTTGTTTTGGGGTTTTTTTTATTTCTATGCAGTTATCTTAAATTATTTCCTGTTTTGTAAGCAGTAGGCTTGTTTAATTTTCCCAATATAGCAACAGTTTATATTAATTAAAAGAAAAAAAAGCACACTATACGCCCAACATCCACCAGTTTCAGCTCAGCTGAGTCAAAGGTTCTGCTCTATATGTTGTGCTTATTCTGCAGTCTGGTGTTACGATATGTAAATTGGTCTTACTATATATAAATGTTATGTATATATCGGTGTGTGTGTGTTTATATATATATATATATATATATATATATATATATATATATATATATATATATATATAAAAACATGAGCCTTCATCAAGACAAGTTGCTTCCATTTTTCTGCTTGTGCTAATGCAATTGAAAATGATTTTACAGTTTGTTATTACAGTTTGTTTCATGGCAGAGGATATGAAACTGAATCTAGATGCAGGGGAGATTGGCACTGAGAGAACAAATTTTGTTAATTAGTGACAAAAGCTGCTCTTAATATCCTGTTTGTGATTAAACCAAAGTGTTGAACATTGAACTATCATGAAAATGTTTCCCTCCTCTCTACACAGGTTTAAATTAAAACTGGATGAGAATTTAGATATTGTCCCATTAGCTGATCTAAACAGGTTAATGGCATAAGTCTTAAAATCAAGGTTCAAAAATCAATTTAGGTCAGATTCAGCATGTCATTTTGATGTGCCACATACCTTCTCTACTGATTGTAGATCTGACTTGCTGGCAACACTCCACTTTCTGCAAGGGCAAACATACTAACAAGTCACTGTGCAGCCACAGTAAAGCGGTATTTCATCACCTTTCATTTTAACATCAAGTCACATTGACGCTGTAATATTTAATCCATTACCTTTCTATATCAGCTGTGCTCCAGTGTCATTGTTCATTACATTTCAAAGTATTTTCCACCAAGACTGAAAGATAGCATCTGTTCCTTGTCCAGCCGGTGGAGAAATTTTCATGACTTCCGTGAGAAGGAACAAGGATCAAAGTGCAACAGTTCGATGGGAGTGACAGATCCAGGGGGGTGGCTAAATTTGTCATTTAAAGGAAGGTAAAACACAGCAAATCTGTGGCTTGTTATGAGTCCAAAGGCTAAGTGCTGCCACACACAGCCCCATTCAGAGCGATCAAAGGTCTTAAGTGCTTTTCTGAAACCCTCAATTTACACAATATTTACAGCTGACATAACCTAACATATCGTGGCTTTAAACAGAAAGCAGTGCAGAACTGATCAAAATGATAGATTAAATAAAAAAATAAACCAGTTTTTGATGAATAAGGGAACCATTTATTTCATCATGTGGTGACATGTAAATACTGTACACACCCATATTGACAGAGAGCATTTTTAATGAGAAATAGTTTATTCTATAAAGAAAAGTTGCGTCTCGTCTTGTGACATTAGTTTAGGGGTTTTGTAGTCTTCTCTAGAGATGGTCGGTTTAGGCTGTAGCCTTCGCCTGGGTGGCCTTGGCCAACACCTTGAGGTCTGAGATGCACTTGGCGATGCTTTCTTTCTCCTGGAAAACATCAACAATTGGAAAGAAAGAAAAGAAATAGATGTTAGAGTCTAAGAACTGGTCAAACGTCAAGTTAGAGACATGTTAGCCAGCAAAGACACAATTCTATCTCAAATTTGTAAGAGGTTTAAAAAAAACACACTCTTGGAAATTTTTTGCCCATTTAGACAGATAAATATTTTAAATTTTGCTAAATCCAACAAAATTTCCACAAACAAATATTTTATTAATTCAAGAATAGACATTGAAAAGAAAATATTTGCTCCAAAAAACAGGGGCAAAATAGGAGCACAGCAGGAAATATCTTAATCAAACTTATCTAGTATCTGAGCCACCACGGTAAATAAACAGTAAAACAGCTCGATAGCAGAAGAGGCTCTTATCTATATTGTACACAATAACTTCAGCTTCTCACCACAATACAGTGTTTTTTTTTTTTTATTTGTACTGATAGTCATGAGTTCTCTGGTGGCTTTGACACTAAAATAAGACTGACCTGCTGTGGGGTAATGCTGCCAATGACGTTCTTCTCCACCCAGTTGACCATGTGCTCCTGCTCCATCTGACGGTGGAGGTTCTGCACAGCAATCTGATAGTCCAAGCGCCTCTTTACCTCATTGGTCACCATGTGTAGCCTTTCTCTGTAGTTGGTCTCCAACAACATAGCCACATTGTTCTGTGAGCAGATAGAACATCAAATATGTTTAGCCTGGAGAGTAAAACCCAGAACTGTGCAAACTTTCTCGCCTTTTTCTAAAGAAGAAAGAGGCATGTGATTCATCTAAATTTAATCCAAAGCATGTGAACAAGCACAATCATTCACTTCCAACCATAAATCCCCCCTCTTTTTCCTAGAAAGTTTTTCATGTCTTCAAGGCTGAAAATGCAGAAACCCCAAACTAATAATGCCTTTGATAATTAGCCTACATGAAAAACTTTTATTTCTTCCTAAAGCACACCAATATGACAAGTGCTTACACACTTCTTTTTAAATCGGTTACCAAGTTCGCAAATGAAAAGTATTGTTCCAGTTCATGATACATAGCATCTGTTGGTCTAATGGTTAAGTGCAAGAAAAGATCTTTTAATCAAAAATGCATCTGTGGTCTCAAAAAGTTTAGAATTTCCTGCATCCATATAAGGCGTTCAAACAAGTGTCTATGTGGTACCAGTGTAGCTTTGTACCACCCATGTTTATCCTTATACAAAGTTTCTAAAATCCTCTGATAATGGATTGTGATATTGTCATATGCATATCTAACCTTAACATCATAATGCACAACCCGTGTTGTCTCTTATGTCTACCTTAGGGCTGCTCAGAGAGGAACTCCTTAATTAGAGCAATAACATTTTCCCAGCAGTGGACCTGATGTTAGGATAGAAAAATGTGTCCCTTCTTACTGAAACACATCACTATTATCTTCTATGATTTCCCCCCTTTGGCTATGCACTAACAGCTTCCAGTATCAGTAACCGACCATCTTCATTTCAGTCATTGCCCAGCTTCATCATGTTGTGGTAGTTTTAACTTGTTGCCACTAGAGGTTAGTAAACAGCCTTGAAGCTGAAGGTCACAGCTGTCAACATATGTATAAATATGTATGTGTAAATATGTATGTTGCAGCACGTCATGATTTAAAACAACAGGAATTATAGTGCAAAAGGTCAGTGCTGCTTACCCTCTTGGCATCAAAGAGCATCGATCTTCCCTCTACTCTCCACTGTTCCTTCTTCTCATCTTCAATGGCCTGAGCTAGACCGGAAATTGAAAGGTCCTTCACCTCCTGAGCCCTAGCCACTTTGTCCTGAAGGGAAGGATGAAGGGAACAGAAAACAAGAATACAGGAGGATTACAAGAAAGACCGGGAAGGTTGTATATCAAATTGAATGACTGATTGTTGTTCAGAAAAACATAAGATTAAACTAAAATAAATAAAAACCCTTAAACATCCACACTGTCAGAATACTAATATGCCTTATTCCAAACAAACAGAACAAAAACAAACATGCCCATTCTGTTGCCAACCTACTTCATTCACTTTGTCAGCAAACGCTGCAACACTTGGACCAAATTTCTTGACACCATAGATGATGACAGCACAAATGGAGGCGGCAGCAAAGGTCTCATGGTTGATGACGTATATTTCCTTTGAAAGCATGTAGAGGAGAAGCCCAGTACCCAACATGTAGGGTCCTATTTAGGAAAAAAAAAAAAACAGTTTTTCATCAACTTAGTCATACCTTTCAGGACTACAATGACAGATAGCAGTTCTTTGCTGAGAGAATAACTGATGCGAGTGATCCTACACACTTTGCAGTCAATTGAGAGATTGTATTTTTACTCAGGAGGATTTTTAGGAACAGAGATAAAAAAAAAAAAAATCTTGCATCTAGCAGAAGACTACTGACCTGTGACACCAGTTTTTGGATACAACAGCTCAAAAATCTCTTCTGGGAAGATCCCATGGCGTACTTTTCCCCCCTTCTCTGGCAGGGGGGGCACTGGGGCCAACCTCTGGGATGATGTGTGCAGGGAGCGAGACGCATGCACAAGACTAAAATAGACAATAATATCAATTGTTTTTAAGGGAAAGAAACTCAACACAATTATCATCCTTTAGTTAGTCATTAGTAGTATGTTGGTATCAAAGAAATAAAAAAACAACATTCTACTAGTTTGAAGGGCCAGGGGGCTGCTGCAGGCACTTTGCCCAGTTAATCTAGACTTTATACCGGCTGCCAACATCATTTACAGCTCAAAGTTGGGTCGGACTAAAAAACAAATGCAAATATTTGGGAATGATTTTCGGTCATTTAGGCCCAATTAATAATATTGGGAAGCTTTTAGTGCAACTAACAAAAAGCTTCTATCTGTACAAATTTAATGGAATCAATTTCTAATCCAGTCTACTTCATCGCATACCTAATTGTGTTTTCTTGCCATTACTGTGTATTGGAGTTGCATTTTTACTTCAACAAATAAAAATCCAAAGCTTAAACGTTGAAACGCACCCAACAGCAGTTATCAAGTTTGCACAATATTTCTCACCTAACTGAAATACATATGAATTGCATGAATGTGGAGCATTCAACAGCTGAAATAAGTACATCATTGACACTAAGACATATAAGTCAGAGTCCTCTTCTCCTCCCTGTCCAACCGTAGGGAAAACACTTTTATAACAAAGAAAAATTTTTGTTACTTACCCTGCTCCAAAAGAGCCACAGCCTTTCAGGGAGCTGGCTGCAAATAGACAAGAGATCGCAATTAAAGTTAGTTTCCATTAATGCCTACATTGATCTATTTTACAGATTAATTAACAGTTCAGAATAATTTATGGGTGTATTAGTATTTGCATTTACTAATATAGAACACATTAAATGATGTAGGTTCACACACATCCAAATATACCAGTTGCTCTTGCAACTGATAGCACTAGATACACCAAACCCAGGCAGAATTTTAAGCAGTTTTACACTACCAAATTTTGAGTAGATGGAAAATATGGCACTCTAAGAGCAGGATGTCATGTTTATGTTGTAAAATCATCTGAACTAGCCGTCAATGTGGGAACATTTGCAACTGTGCACCTCTAACGCTGGCTAATATAATATAACGTAGCCTAGCTAAAATCAATCAGATATTAGATAGCAAAAATCTATACACATTGAAAATACTTGTCCAATAGCTGTTAATAGAACCCTACATCTGCAACAGCCTCATGGAAAATACATTATCTATACTGAAATTTGCTAAAGCTATCTTGCTTATAATAGCCAGACTAGCTAGCATGTCATTCAGCGTGCGGCCTTCATTTTACCCTTCAGTTTATATTTACTTTGAAATTATACTTCTCCCACGTCACAATCTGGTCAAGCTGCAGATTAAGACTCATTGCTGACATGTCCAAGGGTAGCTTAATACATACCAGAGGCCAACACGAGTCTGGACAGCATTTTTAAAGGATGAAGTGCCTAGTTCTTGCTACACCGGGCACCCTTGTATCGGCCTCTCCGTGCCCTTCTGCAAAGAGCTGCAAGGATGGCGGAAACACGAGAAATCCGCATGAAACAACGCGAGATTTGGCTGGGGTTTAATAAAAACGTTCGCTAGATGGAGCTGCACACAAATAGACAGCTCTAAATACTTTTAAATATTTTTTTGTAATTTTAACAATAGTTTTTAAAGAAGAACACATGTAAAGAAAGAATCCCTCAACATGTGCATCTTGTTGCCACATATAAAGTATAAATCACTGTGTAACATTTGGATTGCAGCAATGAGACTGCTTCATCATTTAAGTCTGAACCTTTACTTTAAAAAAATAAAGTGAAATCCATAAATGGCAAGAAATACAGTATGTGTCATCAACATTAATTAACCCCTTGACCCACCAATGATCTTTTACATTCATTTTATTGTTTAAGCTTATCATTTACACTTGTAATTTAAACAACAATGTTGTGCTTAGCTAGAAAAACTAAGTGGACATATTTATGCTGTCTTTAAATTTAATTAGAATTGATAGAGATTACTCTCAGTGGCAGGAATTTGAGGTTAAACTTGATAAAAACAAAATTAGATGCTTTAAGCTAATTAACTATAAATGTCTGATTAGAAGTGAAAAAAAATTATATATATATATATATATATATATATATATATATATATATATATATATATATATATATATATAAAGTCAGACTTTCAATCTTAAAGTAACAGAGCACAGTTTTTTCTCCCAAATAAGAGTCATCCTGTTGGAGGGGGGGCGAGTTAAGTCTAACTGTAATCTTGGGGCCCACCCGTGTGTGGCATCATCAGTGTGGTGCGAGTGGCTTCTGAGATAGAGGAACATATGACGCTGTGCTTCTCTTTACTTCCTGTAAAGTTATGTTCAACAGAAACAGCTACATGTGAAAGAGCGAGAAAAACGAGAGAGCATTTGAGATGTGTGACAAAATGGATGACTTCCTGGCCACCTCTTGAGGAGTTTCCCCAACTGAAGAAGATGGCTCACAAAGTAAGCCTCATGATTTTCTATATTAGGCAGCATTTTGACTTTGAATTATCTTGCACTTGCACAACCTTAATCAACAGCTGCCAGGGCCTTCAGTCGTCTGTCAGTCATAGCTGTGGTGTCCAACGCTAAATGAACTGATCATTACTTTTTCCTAGAAAAATACTACTAAAGGAGTATTTTAGAGTTATACCATTGCAGCAGTAGTAGCATCCTGCATGGTTTACAGAATGTGTACATTTTTGGGTCACTTCTAGCATCCAAATAGCCAAAGATACATGCTGTTTGTTAGTTTTGTTTTTTACATACGCTGACAGCACACATCAACTTTGTGCTCACCTGTTGATACAGGTCACTAAATTTCCTCTGTATAGACGTTCAAAAGTCTCTTGAGATTAAAATGTTTGGAGTGTTTGTATGAAGGAACAATCTGCTGGTTCTAATTCTTTATTAAGTTTCTTTTTAATGCCTGGGCCCTCAAATTGCAGCTCCAAAGCATACAAATGGCTTATATTACTATAATTTTCAAAATAGCAGTAAATTGTATTATTAAAATGTAACTGCTTGCTTTAAACTCAATTTATTCTCTACAGTTTCATGCTACATGCCTTTGCAGCATACAGGCAACATAACAGCTTAAGGCGGTGCCATGGATGCCCTGACCATTAGTGGACTTCAGATCTTCCCAGAAAGAGAGTTTGACCAAAAAGTGGACATCAGAGCACAGAAACATGAGCACTTAAGAGGACGTAACAACGTGACTTCGTGTCGAAGCCCTACGAGAGACTTTGACTCAAGATTAATCAAGAATGAACTGAAGAATAAGAGGCAGCTGGAGTTTCTGAGGAGGAGGTCGGTGAGCCCAGAGAGGCCCAGCTCAAGGTGTAAAAACTGTTCTTCAAAGAGAAAATTTTCTCCAGAGATGTTTACATTTAGGCATCGTAGTTCAAGCAGCAAGTCTGAGACACTGCACACAAATACACAATATTCTCCCTCCTCTAATGGACGTCCGGTGAGGCTTCTAACGCCTGAGAGCAAAGCAGCAGAATATCCAAGCACTAGCAACTGGGTAGATGACATTTTGATATTATTTAAACTGTTTATGCCTTTTTTTAGGGCGAGTATGATTAGTACAGACATTCCTTTCCCTCCCCTCTTGTTTCCATAGGCTTCATTATGGTCAGAACCGATAACACTGACAGAAAAAGAGAAAGGTCAAGCAAGGCAGCAGTCATCTGTCTCAACACTACTGAAGATGGAATCAAGCCAGTACTGGATCCAAAGCATAAATAAAAGAGATAGTGTTATCAATGGTGAGATTCTTGCAAATATTTTGAATGAGCTCTGTTAACTGATAGATGATCTGTCTTACTACTAGAGTTGTTTTAAATGTTTCTCACAGTTCAACCTACAAGCATCAAAACAGTCGTCCAGACAGAAAAGACTCACCAAACATCATCAGTGCAGGCTGAGGATATTCGCCAAAAAAAGACATTTCGAGGGATAAGTGTGCAAACAGAGTAAGATTATTTTAAAGCAGATTTATCAGGTCCTTTGTTTTAATCTTATCTCCCCTTTAATCTCAGAGGTAGATTTGATCAGTACTTTATATTTCTCTCATGTTTCCTTTTACGCAGGTCCGGCCTTGTCACAGTCAAAGAATTAGTAAGTTTTAATTAAGCTCCCATTTTGATGACTGGTTAGTTTTTAGTAATTTAAGGGGATAACATGTCTTTTTTTCCCAGAGTATCTACATCAGAGCAATAGGCTATATTTTTTCTGTTAGAGTTTCTCATGTACCGTTAAAGTCTCTTTTCTCTCTCATATTAGGATCTTCAGAGACTATCTGACTATTTGCAGGTAAATCAAGCCAGTTTATCCTGACTGTAATAAACTACAGGTTTATGTAAACTGAAAGGAAGAAAATGAAAGAAATACTTTTAGATTAAGTCGTTATGTTCACCGTACTGCTGTGTTTTTGTCAGGAAGCCCTGTGGAGAGAAGAGGCAGTGAAGGAGAAACTGGCAACACTCCAGGAGAGCGTGACAAACTTAATAAACTCCTCAAACATAATATGGACAGTAAGAGTCTGTGTCTGTATGTGCAGCCTATTTACACACATCATAAACACCCAAAGTTTTTTTTTAGGGTTGTAGCCTCCAAATGCCATGCAGAACATGTCATTATTTTGTAGGGCTGTGCTCTTGCTAGTCTTTGTTCTTCTTTGATTGGTGTTTTACATCTTTGTCACAGTTATGTACCCAGCAGTTGATGTTCAGGAAGGCCTGTATAGTCTGTGGTTTGGAGCTTCCTGCTTCCGCTCTCGTTTGTAGGAGTGCAAGCTGTCGTTTATACACAGGAAGGGTGTACCAGTCTGACAGGAGCTATTATACATGCTATGCATCCTCATTATCACAGCTCCAGCTAATCTTCTTGTAATGAATGAGAGGAAAATCTTATGGTTTTAGGGTTTTTTTTTCTTTTCTTTTCTTTTTTGTTTCCACTGCTGCAAAGCTGTTTTAATTAATTAATTATTTTTCCATCTTAGTCAACTGTTTCATACTGAGGTGTGTTATCATCAGGGAGATTGCATGTTGTTTTCAGTCTGGTTCTGCAGCACATGTATACTCTAAGAGCTTTTTTGAGACTTGCTGATGCTGCCAGTTCCTGTTTGCACCTTAGACTGCAGTCTGTGAAACAACATGTCACAGTTATTGATGCATGAACCATTCATTTTCCACCTGCAGCTTACAGCATGATAGTCACACATTTCCTCTCTAACCCACACAGTCTCGCTGCAGTGAGGACCTACTGAGAAACAAGATCAAGACTCTGGAGGCACAGCTGCAAATCTGTCTGCAGGTAAGCAGAAGATAGCATTCAAGAGGGATTTTTAGCATTGTGTGTTTTATTGAATAATTCCTGCAAATGTTTTGTTCAGTCCTGACATGACTGAAGAGCTTTGCACTTCTCTGTGATTCTGCTTGCACCACTCTGCTTACCGTTCAAATATTTAGCTGCTGCATTGTGTTCCCTACAGAAGTTTCCAAAGGATGGAGTGAAAAAACTGGTGCATCAGATGGAGAAGCAAAGCATGAAGTATGAGGAAAAGGCCTTGGTTGCTTTGCAGAAGGCAACACATGAGAAAACCGAGGCACTCAGCAAGGCTGAAATACTACAGGTGAAAGAACAGACACACGTTTTTCCAGCTTGACCACAAAAATAACACAAAGTCATTTGGTATGCAGATACTTTATTTGGGTTGCAGTGACTCGTATGCAGATTTAACTCATTGTCAAGACTGCAGCTGATATTTTAAATAGGATTGTTTTGTTTCTTTTTTCTCCATCAGGAAGCACTAATCACAGCTAAGGCCGAGGCACTGAAGTGGCAGAGCCAATATGAGGAGCAGAGACTAAACTCTGGGCAACTATGGGAGAACCTGCGCCTCAATAATGAACAGCTGCTCAATCAAGTAGAGGTATCACTGGGACAAAGTGCTTGGTCAGATGTTTGAGAATCATTGTAATAAAATCTGTTTGTGTCCTGCTTAGCTTTCCAAATCCATGGAGATTAAGCTGATGGAGGAAGTGGCATCGTTGAGACAAGAAAAGCAAGATCTTCAGTACAACATTTCCCTACTGGAGGAGAACAACCAGACTTTAAGAGAGGAAATCCAGCACCTTCTAGGTAAGATGCTGGAATGTTTCTTCCTCGAGAGTAACATTAAGACTAAAACACTTACCTTTCTAAGACACATTTAACATTCTGCAATTATAGCATGGTTCACTTGTTTGAAACCCTTTCCATGTAATAGATGGCAGCGATGGGCCCCAGGATTTCTTGATGCCGCAGTTTCTGACATCACAGGAAGCAGAGCCGCAACTGACAGTGAGGAGAGACTCTCAGCTGGAGGAGGAGCTCCGACACACTCGGGAAAAACTCCACCTTAAAGAGAAAGAGGTAGACTGAACCCTGCCATGATAAAACTGTAGCATGTTGACAAGTTTCCAGTTATTTTTTGGATCCAAAAGTCAAACACAAAAATTACTACAAACAAATTTTTTAAAAATTGCATTTTATTTATTTATTTCTTAAAAAACAAGATGCACACACAGTGCTTCACAAATATGCTATTAAAGTTTTTCAGATGCATTCAGATCACAATGAAGGAATATAGAGTTTAGTTAAATAAAAACTCCCTATCACTAATTCCAAGTTTTGTTGCTTGGATTCTAAATATGTGGTAATAATGATCTGAATGTGTTTTCACTACATTACAGTTGTTTTAAGGATTTTATAGCTTAATATAATAAGTATGTTTGTGCTCAGTATAGCATGTGTGTGTGTGCAGTGTGAGGAGCTGCAGACAGAGCTGCATACGATGGAGCAGGAATGTCAGTCCAGCCAGACCAGGCTGTCGCAGTGCAGAGACGAACTCCGGCAGCTCAGCCACCGTCGCAGGAGACCAGTGAGTAGTGTGTTTTTGTGTGTCCTTACCAAGCTCAGAAAGTTAATTCTCCTTCACACTGACTGCCACCAGTTTTAACCTGTTTTAACTTCATGACCTTCACACTGATCACCAGAGCAGAAATGCAGATTTCAGCTCTCTGCTTGTGATATATTTGTTATGTATGTGAGTTGGATTTTTCTTTCCTTTCTGTTCAGATTCTGTGTGGCTCCTGGTGGACAGTGTGTATGTTCTTCCTCCTTCTCCTCATCGTAGCCGGGGTTGCCATGTTGTGGTTGTTGCATCCTCCTTTCAGGGAGCAAGCTGAAATCCTGTACTTGGATATAGAAACCAGAATTGAAGATTATCTCATGGAAATGGCCTCTCCTCGACACTCTGGCTGTTTTAGACCAATATGACCAGAGCACTTAGGATTTTTTTTCTTTTTTGTTATTGCTGGGGTTTTTTTTTTAATTATTTTGTTTTTGTTTGTTGTATTTACTGTTAGAACTTTTTTCTTTAAAACAAGACTTTTTTAGTGTGCATTTTGACTTTTTTTAATTCATGTCATTTTAAATTTGGAACTCAAAATTTGTGCTATGTGTTGTAATGACATGTGGTCATACCGTACATGTGTGCAGAGACATCAGGTGAATGTGTGTGATAAATGAAAAGCTGTCGTTTTCAGCTCAAAAGTTATAGTTTAAAAAAAAAAAGATTACCATGTACTGTAAGCTGATCTAGTGAGAAGTTTCATTTTAAAACATTAAGTTTGATGCAAACATCAAGAACAACCTGGACAGCCTTATTCTGTAGACTAAAAATGATATATTTTAGATGGCATGTCCCATTATGATGGGTATTGTCCATACTGCCTTGCTGATGTCTAACTTTAATGTTTTGCCATTATTAAAATAAAGGCAAAACATTACTAAATTCCTCCAAGCTGTTGTGGTGATGGAACAACATTGATTCTACAAAGTAGACTAATTGAGGAATTATTTTTTTCAGTCTTGTTTGAAAAACAAGAAAGGTGAGATGCAATGTCATACATGAATGTTTATTTAAAGGAATAAAAATATACTGTCACCAACAAATGCTGGGGTTTGTCAATTATTTTGAAAAGATTGTTTGACATCTTTGACATTATTATTATTAGTAGTAGTAGTAGTACATTTACTGAATGTTCAAGGGAAAAGTAGAAGAAACAATTGGAAGGAATTTAAGCAAATAAAACATTACTTATTCAGGTTCTTTTGATGATGTCCTGAAGCACCAAAGACTTCTAATGAACAATAACATATTTGCTATGTGCATTTTTTTTTACTGGCATTGCAGCTTTAAAATGACAAAAAAAGGGAAAAAATTGAGAAAGAGAATTAACCTTGGTGTAACGTTAAATGCTCATCTTAAATATGATTATCATGTCAGCTCAGTTTGTAACCTTATTGTAGAAAATTGTGATTGAAGATGGGTGGGGCCTTTTGACAAATTAAAGAATGTTGTAATAAATAGTTTAACTTGAGTCTATCAGCTTTTCTAAGGTAGTGTTACAGCATATTTTTTTCTTTTTCTTTTGTTTCTTCTTTGTCATTGGATGACAACTCGGACTCATTGAAAGACCCATAACTCCACATATATGTCTAGAAAGTTACCAAACTGTATGTTGAAAATCCACTGAACAATAAATCTCGTTTGCTGATGACACCACTTTGCTTGGGCTCTTTATCAACAAGAGTGACATGTCAGCTTATAGCTTTGCATCATGATGTGAAAATCACAATGTGGCCCTGAACATTAAACAAACTAAGGACATAATAAATCACTTCTGCAAACCAGGATTATCTATTCTTACTCCACTCTGTGTTGGGAGCCGGGCCGTGGAGAGTTGCAGACTAAGTTTCTGTATGACTGTGACAGAGCACTTGTCCTGGGGCATCTACATTGCCACAGCAGTTCGAAACAGCATCCCTTTCATCTGATGAACTGATATCCCTCAGCAGTTCAACATTTTGCCATTGCCAGTGCTTTGACCTACAGTTCCCTTGTATGGATCTCTAGATATACTCAGGCTGAACAGCAAACACACCCAGAGGGCAAAGAACACAGCAAGGAATTATTGTTACAGGCCTCTTTGAAATAAACACCATCAACATCCTACTGTATATATCACATGCACAACATCTTGTGTGATCAGCATCACCTTGCATCTGGCAGATAAAGATAGCTCTATGTACAAACCACCAGACTGGTCCAGCCTCTATCCTCAGGTGAGGCTTCTCTGCCGCCACTTGTCATCACACACCCCACTCCACCATTTCTATAGCTGTGAAATACACTGCTCAAAAAAAATAAAGGGAACACTTAAACACAATGTGACTCCAAGTCAACCACACTTCTGTGAAATCGAACAGTCCACTTAGGAAGCAACACTGATTGACAATCAATTTCACATGCTGTTGTGCAAATGGAAAAGACAACAGGTGGAAATTATAGGCAATTGGCAAGACACCTAATAAAGGAGTGATGCTGCAGGTGGTGACCACAAACCACTTCTCAGTTCTGATGCTTTCTGGCTGATGTTTTGGTCACTTTTGAATGCTGGCGGTGCTTTCACTCTAGTGGTAGCATGAGACAGGGTTTACAACTCACAAGTGGCTCAGGCAGTGCAGCTCATCCAGGATGGCACATCAATACGAGCTGTGGTAAGAAGGTCTGCTGTGTCTGTCAGCATAGTGTCCAGAGCATGGAGGCACTACCAGGAGACAGGCCAGTACATCAGGAGACGTGAAGGAGGCCGTGGGAGGGCAACAATCCAGCAGCAGGAGGAACAGGAGGAGCCCTGCCAAATGAGCTCCAGCAGGCCACAAATGTGCATGTGTCTGCTCAAACAGTCAGAAACAGACTCCATGAGGGCCGACGTCCACAGGTGAGGGTTGTGCTTACAGTCCAACACCATGCAGGACGTTTGGCATTTGCCAGAGAACACCAAGATTGGCAAATTCACCACGGGCAACCTGTGCTCTTCACAGATGAAAGCAGGTTCACACTGAGTCTGGAGACGCCGTGGAGAACGTTCTGCTGCCTGCAACATCCTCCAGCATGACCAGTTTGGCAGTGGGTCAGTAATGGTGTGGAGGGGGGGGGGGCATTTCTTTGGAGGGCCACACAGCCCTCCATGTGTTTGCCAGAGGTAGCCTGACTGCCATTAGGTACCGAGATGAGATCCTCAGACCCCTTGTGGGACCATATGCTGGTGCGGTTGGCCCTGGGTTCCTCCTAATGCAAGACAATGCTAGACCTCATGTGGCTGGAGTGTGTCAGCAGTTCCTGCAACATGAAGGCATTGATGTTATGGACTGGCCCGCCCGTTCCCCAGACCTGAATCTAATTGAGCACATCTGGGACATCATGTCTCGCTCCATCCACCAACGCCAAGTTGCACCACAGACTGTCCAGGAGTTGGCAGATACTTTAGTCCAGGTCTGGGAGGAGATCCCTCAGGAGAACATCCACCACCTCATCAGGAGCATGCCCAGGTGTTGTAGGGAGGTCATACAGGCACACAGAGGCCACACACACTACTGAGCCTCATTTTGACTTGTTTAAAGGACATTACATCAAAGTTGGATCAGCCTGTAGTGTTTTAACACTGTGCATGCAACGGTTATTACAATTTTGTGTTAATACGACACAGCATATATATATTTTATGTCTGGTTCAAAACTTTTGCACTTTAAAATCGCTTTTTTTTTTTTTTTGTCAGTGTAACATGGGGTGGCTGGGGTGTGTTTAAATAAATTAAAGAAAATAAAAACAGGTAAAAGAGGGTCCTCCCGGCCACCTTGGTTCTTTTAAAAATCAGGGGGAGCAGAGTCAACCACACGAAGTCTCAAAAACCAGTTTAATAAAAAGATAAATAAAAAAAAAAAAAAAGGTTAAAAAGTTAAAATAATAAAACTCCAGTCCTCTAAAATGTCCTTTAAAATGGCCACCGTGCGGCTTGGGGTGGCCCTCCTCTCTGCAGCGACGGATCCCGTCTTCTCAGCCTTCCTTCGGCAACATCACGTCCAGGACCTGCAGAGAGGAGCATACGTGGCAGTCTACATTGCTTAGGAGGGAAACCCTCCTGCCTGGCCCTGCAGCCAGCCTCTCCCTCTGGACCCTAAACTAAGCCATTTTTACTCACGCTTGGTCCTGGGCCAGGACTGAGTAGCTGCGCCTTAGGGTCCAGACCGGCTGCTGCACTTCAGGCTCCACCTTGCCATCACCAAGCCGCGGTGGGACCAGTCGTCACTGGCCCCTCAGCAGTCTCGTCGTTGTCGTCCATTTTCAGGAGCTCTGCCCCTTCCTTGTCCTGCTCCTCTCCTTCTCTTTCTGTTTTCCCTCTCTCTGTCTCTCTTCTGCCACACCTGTTGCTCTTTTAAAGTGTCTGCCCAGCCATTCACAGGTGTTCCCACTTAACAATTAGTTGTTATGCGACAGGCCTCCAGGGGGGATTAGTAGTGCAAGCAACAAGTTAAAAACACATGCAATAAAACTATTTCAATTTAAAAACCACACTTTGACCCAGTCACATCAGTATTAAAATGTTCAGTATATATTATAGTTATGTTCTTTTGAAGAGCTGAGAAACTCCTCTCGCTGCCATGCAGTGGCTTACATCTTCAATTCTCAAAAGGACTAAGCAGATTGGTGTATTGTCAAATAATCTATTTTATAATTCGCTGCAACTTGTCAGTGACCAACTAGGCTTTCCGTTAAAGACTACAGGATGTTATCTCTGAGACATCAGTGTTTAAACTTGTTTTCAGTGGAATTTGTCTTTTAAATAAAAGGGTGAACAGCCAACTTCAGTCGTTTTTATCCGTCTGCATCCTGCTGTCCTCACTGGTGCCATGACATAGTGAGACTCAGGCTACACAAACTGATAAAAAGCAAATTAAAACCTAATTATGGATTGCAGTTTACCAGAATATAGTTTCTCAGGTGAATAGCCCTGTAACCATTAAATCTTCTTATGGCTTTGTAACTATTTAAGTCTATATTGTACTCAAGTTAAACATGAAGGCATCATCTATCTATCTACCTACCTATCTATCTATCTATCTATCTATACACACACACACACACGCACACACACACACACACACACACACACACACATATATATATATATATATATATATATATATATATATATATATATACATGTGTGTGTGTGTGTGTGATTAATTTTAGTTATTACTGGACTTCAATGACTCATTACCATGCCGTAGGATAACTGTACTATTAAAAACACATTACAAGTTATTTTTGTTTATTTTGTTTTATAGCAGTCATTTGCTTAAGTTTAGTTATGATGTTCTGAACATAATAATCACATTTAGTCAACAATTTAAAAAAAAAACTGCAGCAGTGTTAAGTTTCAGATGCATCTTATTGAGAAGGAAAGCCTTCACAATGACTTTAATCAGCACAAATCTGCTGATGTTATAGTAATGCGTGGTAACTACCAGCCTCACATGGAACACAATGATAAGAGGTTTATTCCACACAAATGTTCATGAAGCTGACAGACATGCCATATGGCCGCTTGTATTGTCCATTTTACACTCAAACTTACAGACAAAACCCACTCAAAGCTGCACACTCGGAGTTGGATGGAGTCATTGTTCATTGTATTCAGTGGTTTTAACTGTTCCAGATAAAGCTCCATTCTCAACAGGCACTGACGCAGCACATCCACTACACAGATCTGTAAACGCTGCCTTTCACAAGTGCTTTTACCTGTATGTTCCCCAAATATACCACTGAGCATTGATGAGATGGATCTTTGCTGGCCTGAGGTCAGTCTCCTAGCGATTGTCTCACTGAAGGTAAGAGGCAGCAGTGTGTGTTGCTGCTATGGCTGAAAGTTTCTGTCACACATTTTTTAAGTTAATGAAAGAATCTTGTTAAATTCTGTTTTACTTACAGAGCAATACTCGTCTCCGACATGAAGGTTGCATGGCTGCTGCTTCTTGTGGGGATGTGTGTGTTGAGCATCACATCTTCCATGAAAATCTGTGCTTTCAATGTTCAGAGCTTTGGGGAATCAAAGGCAAACAACAGGAGGGTCATGGAGATTATCCTAAAGGTACTGTGATGTGTATTTTCAACAGCCACCAGGGCAACGGGCACACAAACCTAGAGAACTGATGGGTCTATTTAATTTGATCTTTTTGGTCCCCAGATTCTCTCTCGGTGTGACTTGTGTCTCATCCAGGAGGTTCGAGACTCTAAAGGAGAAGTAATACAAGCTTTGGTAAAGGATCTTAACAGGTAAAAGGTTTTATGGATTTGAAGATACAAGGAAAGTGGAAAAAATAGCTGTCACATGTGAACTGTGTGATTCATGATGTTATCACCAGATTTGACAAATCCAACTCCTATTCTTATGTGGAAAGTGAAAGGTTGGGGAAGAAAAGCTACAAGGAGCAGTATGTCTATATTTACAGGTAACCTGTGATGTATGTCAAACACAACCGTTTCTTTCAGTAGACATAATATCATTACTGGTTCATTCCCCCTTATATCACCTGCAGGAACAATGTTCTAAAGGTCAAGGATCATTACGAGCATCCTAAACTGGATGAGGATGGGAAGAATGAAACGGACGTTTTCTCCAGAGTGCCTTTTATCGTCCGCTTTCACTCCCCTACTACACGTAAGACGGAATTGTAAATTTGAGTTCTTGTTTCAGAGGTTGATGATTGCTAGCAAGAATGACTTCCTGCGACCCTGTGTAACAGTAGACATGACGAAAGTCTCTTTTTAAAAACATTTCTGTTTCCTTGTGTGTTTTGTGGAGGATGTGAAAAATTGGCCATTACTTTCAGCAGCTTGTGCAACATTCTTTCGTGGAAAATCAGCACCAGCAACTCCAGAGCTTTTCCCAGAACAGAACCAGCCTTTTTCAGTTTGTCCAGTTTCTTTAAGTCTCTGACTTAAAAAGGGTTTCAATCACAGACTGATCAAGTATCTATTTAATAAGACTTTAGATCTATAAAGACATCACATGTTCTGAGATGAATACTAGATGTGTTCAGTTCAATTAAAAAAAAAAACCTTTTTGTCCCAAGGAGCAAGTTAAGTAGTTGTGTCTTACAGCTGGTGAAGACTCAACTAGTTAGTGTAAGTTTTTTTTCCTTGAAATTGTCTCCCAACTTTAACTGTGGACACTTCTGAGGACATATATGTTGATTTATAAGTTGACTTATCAACTAAAAGAAGTAAATCAACCAGCATTCAGCCTGAAACCTGCTTGTGCAAACTTGGAAAACTTTGATTACTAAATAGATTAATCAAGTTTCCTCCATCATACTGCAAATGTGATTACATTAAATAAATAAACGCACACAGGAAGAATAATATTTTGGATAAAGTTTCAATTGAAGATATGTTCATTTTCAGAGGTGAAGGATTTTGTCCTGATTGGACAGCACACTTGTCCCAAAACCGCCATGAAGGAGATTGATGAACTGTATACTGTTGTCAAAGGAATTCACAAGAAGTGGAAAACTGATGTAGGTTAATTTCCACAATCAATATCTCTTTGTTTGTTTTGCTTTGTTTGCTTTTTGCCTGCCCCTCTGCCAGAGGTCTTCAGCATGAATTTACAGTTAGGTGTCTACTTTACTCGTGCCTTATGAGGAACTTCATGCTTTTGCTCTTACCTTTTTTCTTCCTCTCATTCACACCAGAATGTGATGATCTTAGGGGACTTGAATGCTGGCTGCAGCTACGTAACCATAAAGGGCTGGAGGGCTGTGCGCTTGAGGAATGATCCCAAATTCCACTGGCTAATTGGAGATGAGCAAGACACCACTGTGCGGGAGAAGACGCACTGTGCCTACGACAGGTTAGAGGCTACTGAGCACTGAATTGCGCAAGTGTAAAGTGTTTCTCCAACACACTTGGCACCTGTTGTGATAAATGGGTGTTTTTGTGTTTGTTTTTTCTGTTTAAAGAAAGATCAATCATATTAGAAGAGATTAAATCTCAGAAAGTATTTTTCCTTTATTAAATAGGATCATTGCGCATGGTCAGGACATTACTTCCAGCATTGTGCCAGGATCAGCTAAACCTTTCAACTTTAAAGAAAATTTCCATCTCACAGAGGCACAGGTAGGCCTGGAAAATGAACATCTGACCATACATTAGCTTAATATATATATATATATATATATATATATATATATATATATATATACATATATATATACATACATATATATGTATATATAAAATATAAATATATATATATATATATATATATATATATATATATATATATATATATATATATATATATATATATATATAAAAATATATATACATATATATATATATATATATATATATACATATATATATATATACATATATATATATAAATATATATACATATATATATATAAATATATATACATATATATATATATAAATATATATACATATATATATATATATAAATATATATACATATATATATATATAAATATATATACATATATATATATATAAATATATATACATATATATATATATAAATATATATACATATATATATATATAAATATATATATATATATATATATATATATATATATATATATATATATATATATATATATATATATATATATATATATAAAACATAATAATCTGTTTTTATTTTCACATTGATTCAGGCTCTGGAGGTGAGTGACCATTTTCCTGTAGAAGTCGACCTAAAACCCAACCACCGCTATCTCCTCCGCCATGAGCTATAGATGACAGCCGAACACCCCTCTGACCCTTTCTTTTTAACTGTAATTTTATTCAGTTTTAAAATAATAAACTAATCAAATGAGTTTTCCCTGACTGTTTAGGGTTTTGATTTAGTTTTTCTTGAGAATGACTAACTTCTCATCGAGGGGCATGTCACCCATCTCAGTCACACTGCTGACAAAAAGTTGTTTCAGCATGAAGGAACTTTGTGTTCAACTGCTGAAGCTTATAACTCGTATCTGAAACCAAAACCACATCAAAGCTGACATCATTTCATGAGTTCATAAAAGTGCGCTCCTGCAACAATAGAAAAACATAATACATTACTTTTTGTGATTACACTTTTTGGAGAAACAAGAGGAATTGTCGTTCACCTTCATCTTTTATGGTAGGTTTTCATCATATAAACAGTACCTGTCTTTGCTTGTGATTGAGTTGTAATGCTTAATTTATGCACAATCTGTCTGACAGGAAGCCACTTGCAGCAAAACCAGATGAGAGCTACTTCAAGCTCTCTTCCTTTTCTTTTTTTTCAGAGAGCAGTCTCTCTGTTGCAATGAATTCTTATTTGTCTTCTTTTAACGGCTAACTTGTTGATTTGTCTGATAGTAAAGATGGAAGGTTTTGCTGATCTTCTCACTGATGCATTTTCAGGTAAAAAAAAAAATTATATTGATTGTTTTATATTATATTATTGTTTTCTTATATTGATTATCTTTTGAATATCTTTTCATGAAATCTAATTTTTGTTTAATGGTGTTATTATAGAGCCTTCTGTTCCATCATTTCCTGATGGAGATTTGGACTTTGAGAATTTAAGTTTTGATGAGAAGAGTGGGGAAAACAAGACAGAAAACACAACAGAGGCAGATGGGTTGCTGCTTCAGGAAGCAACTGCTGAAACAGCCGCTTTGTTAGACAAGGCAGCAGAAGATTTACTATGCAAAGCTGAAAATGACAATGACGAGCAGAACAATGATGAAGGTGATGAGGAGGACTTTAAAGGGGTCAGTCTTATGAGTGAAATACCTGAAAATGATTACACAAGCTCAGATGGAGAATCTGAACAGGAAAATTCTGTCTCTGGAGAAGAAGAAGAAGAGTGTGTTGGGTCAGCAGAAGAAGCTGGGGATTTGTTGATGTCAGTTCACTCCAGCGATGAGTTCTACTGTGGTGATAAAGAGGACAGGGTCTTTACTGAGGAGCAACCAATGGCCCTGGAGGGTGCTGATAAGCTTCAAGATAGTAACAAGGTGGAAGGTGAAGCAGAATGTGATGAGGAGTTGGCCTATTTGGGAGGAATCCCTGAACGTGAGAATGACATGAAAGGTGCTGGGACTGAAGAGGACAAGCAAGACAGAGAAGAGGGCCCCTCTAATTCCAACTGTGAAAGCATAACAATCAAACAAAAGGACAGTGAAAATCCTTACAGGGAGGATCCTGCAAAAGACAGCTTGGAGTTCCCAAGCATACCTTTGCAAAATCTGCAAGATCTAATTGCAGAAGTTGATGGAGAGGAATATGAAGAGAAAATGACAGATTTCTCAGGGGAGGAGCACCAAGAAGCAGGTGAGTGCTTTGCAGAGTATCCCTCAGACTTGTCTTCTTTTGAAAATACAGAAGATGGAGGAAATAATCAAGAAAACAAGTCTGATGTCTCAATTTGTACGGAATTAAATGCAAGCCTGAAAAATGCTGCAACAGAAATTACATGGATGGACAATGCTGAGGACACAGACGATGAAAAGGAAAGCGGGTTCCTATACAGTAAAGAGTTAGAGGTGAATACTGATGAGATGACGAGCCTGGGTGTGGCAGCTGGAAAACAAGATGAGGGAAAATCGGAGTATTTGTTGGCTGTGAGGAGGTTGGATGAGGTAGAGGGGACAGGTGAGAGCAGCAGCTCCTGTGATGATGAAGAGCCAGTAATGATTACCAAGGGGAAACTCTTGGATAGTTTGCATGTGCAAGAGTTTGAACACTTCAAGCAGACGGAGGAAACTCAGCTGTACGATGGAGGCAGTGCTGCAGTTTCCACGTGGAACACCTCCGATGATCAACCCGTCACAAACAGCAGAGCTAATCCTTTAGATTTCATCAACTGGGATTTCAACGTGTTAAAAACAGACAGCCTTCTCTCTGAATACCTGCTAACTGCAGAAGACACAGAGAAAGAAGAGACACCTCCCTCAGATGTGAAACAGTGTCCTGCTGATGATGCCAACAGCTACTCTGAGGCGCAGACAGAAATGATCAGGCCCTCTAATCAGGGATCTCTCGACGACAGCTTCTTCTTCAACTCTGAACCCGAGCCCTTTGGAGTCTCTGAGCTGGGACAGCTAGGAGATGATGAGTGTGAAGAGGATAGGAACTGGGAACAAGAGCAAGAGAGAATCAAAGCATTCTACAGATTTTATGATGACAGTGATGAAGAAAATGAAAGAGAAGGTAAGAATAAAAAAGGCTGCTTAATCTGAAGCAGAAAAAGATCAGTCATGTCTTAAACTTGTTACATGTAATCAATGAAAGTCTTTTATAGCTTTTCAAATGTTTTTCTTTGTAGGGAGGCAGATAAAAGTTCAGTTTTGTGCTAACCCACTGTCTCAAGTCATCCACTATGAAACTGACAGGTAGGCCAAATTAAAACACCTTTACAACTGTTTATCTCTGTTTACTATGTAAAAATTTGGGATTAAATAAAATTTGACAGGAACAACCAAATCTATCTTGGTTTCTTGTTTTCTCAGTAGTGACACAGATTCACTCACCAGCTCCACAGACAAGGAGGAGGACCTGGGCTATGCAGGAGCACCTGACGTAAGAAAATTATTATTAGCATAAGGAAATATATGACGTTGTTGTGTGTCTGCGGCACAGCACAGACACGCACACAACACACAAATGTGCTGTTAAACTTCTTTTCCATTTCTACAGCCGCTGGAGGAGTCTGAAGACGACCTCCAAATAAGACCCACAGCTGATCCCCCAATAGTTCAGCTGCTAGAGAATATATCAGATCACAGCAACACACAAATCTGCAAAGAAACTCATAAGGTGTGCACTCACAAACTCTCTGACTGATCATTAAATCTGCTTATGGCTTCAAATACTTTACTTTCCCAACTCTTCTTCTCACAGTGTCTCAGCATGCTGAAGCTGATTATTAGGATGGTTGTGGTGTTGGTGATGGGACTGCTGATGATCTGGCTGACTACCGACCAGATGGACTGGCTCCGGCAGCACTTTTTGTTTTAGGGCTGTTGATGACTTTGATCATTAAATTTGGACTATATTTTCATGAGAAAGAAAGAAAGAAAGAAAGAAAGAAAGAAAGAAAGAAAGAAAGAAAGAAAGAAAGAAAGAAGAAAAGTAAATGCTGTGGCAAATAAAACTGATGTAAATATAAAAATATGTACTTTTACCTGTTTCATGTGTGTGTTTAATAAAGTTTTTCTGTTTAAAATTACACTTTATAAAATGTCTCATGTCCTCAGCATTGTACACTTGTTGTTTCCACTTGCCTTAAGGCAGGGGTGCCCAAAGTTGGTCCTTGAGGGCTGCTGCCCTGAAGGTTTTTGCTGTATCCTTGCTCCAACACACCTGGTATAGACTATATGAATTCAGCAACCAATGTAGTTCTGCTTGATGGCACATCAATTTGAATCAGGTGAATTGGAGTAGGGATACATGGAAAAGCTGAAGGATAGTGGGTCTTGAGGGCTGGAGCTGGACACCTCTGTCTTTAGGTCAACACATCTGAGAGGAAAATATCACACTTGTTTTATTCTTTTGTTTAATTCTTTTAGTTTTTCCAAAGATCTGATAATAATGTCTGCTTTTATAAGTTTTAAATATAAAACATGAAAACCAATAAGCTATTTGGAGTAGTTGCAGATTAAACTTGGCAAATGTTTATTTTAATTAGATAAAACAGTAAAATACTAATAATTGGTTATGTGTAACTAATCCAATGAGCACACAATTCAAACTGATGGATGTAATCAAACAAATAATGCTTGCAAAGGGAGCGTTGTTATAAATCCTTTAACTGTAAATAACGGCAGAGTGGATTTAATCCTTTTTAGGCTAATTTTTTTTTTTTTTTTTTTTAAATTTGCAGCTTTTTGTCTCAATGAAAATGAGCAGAGCGTCAGAGATAGGAAATGCTCATACATGCCTGATGGAGGTGCTGCTGTATTGCTTCAAAATATAAAGTACACGAAGAAGAGTCAATCGGAAATGATGTGATTCAAGTGGACATTCGCTTGTTTTAATACTCGGTCCGGTTAATAAGGGTGGGGTTAGATCTCTCCTGTTCACTGTATTAGCATTTGACTCCACAAATCAACATCAACACCACCTGCGATAGAAAACGAAGACTTGTCAGAGATCGGTGGGAGGAGTCAAATCTATTTTTTTTTCTTGACAACTAAAACGAAAGCTTAACAGAAACAGAAACACGTCAAACAAGCAGACGAGTTCAGTGAGGTAATTATGTCTTCGCTCAGTAACAAAACTGCGCAGGAAATCAGCGACTTGTTGGATGAATATGGGATAAAGCATGGACCTATTGTCGGTGAGTGACCCCTACTCAGCGCTTTACTTTGAGACGAAATGCGAGTCAACCTTCGTGCCAGCTATCTCAGGCCTCCAGCCTGTCTTTGAAGTTAATACATTTTATTAGTTTTGGTTTGTTTGTTTGTTTTTTAGTTAATAGTTTGCTGTCTGCCTATCGTGTTATACTCATGTCTGTGATGTTTATCAACCTAGACTCTACCAGAAGTCTGTATGAGAAAAAGCTGAAAGAAGCCATGGCCAAAGGGAAAAAAGCTCATCCATCACCTGATAAAACTTACTACAGAGAGGAAGGTAACTTATTATTCAGTGTACTGATGTTTTTCACGTATTGCTAAAACAAATCTGGATAAAACAAACTTACTTTAAAAAAAAAAACCTACAAGAACAGCAGAACTTAATTACTGTAAACATGTCTGCATTTGTGTTTGGTTATTAATTTTATTTTTCAACATTACCTACTGGTGTTAGTACGTTGTTTTAAGGCCTGACTGATCACCTGTGAATTGAAGTACAACTTCTCAATAAACACCTCAAAATGAGTAAATAAAAACATGTTTAGAGGATTTTGGCGCATTTTTGGGTGCTGCTTAAGTTCATAACTAGCTTTATATATATCAGTATTTGGTCATTTTAGGATTACTAATAAATTTATAAATAAAACATTTGGATAAGGTGAGTAACTTCAAACTGAATGGTAATTGAGTTTAGTGGATTTAAATAATGTACTGTCATTAGTTTCATTTGTGCAATTTATGAGAGCAAGTAGTTGTTGTTCAATAAAAGAGTCAGATATAGTGTTTGCCAGCAATGTCTTTAGCCACTTGTCGGGTTAGAGAAATGTAAACTTATTTTTCAGTGTAATGGGTGTGTTTTCTTTCAGAGGAAGAAGTCACCTATGTGTACAGGACACCAGTAAGTATCTTTTGCCACAGTCTATGGTTTGTGTCTGTGACTGTTTTGTGTCATAGACACAAAACTGTGACATTTTTTTGTTTCTTGAATTTGAATCCAGACAGAGCTGACAGAGTTTTTCATAGTTTTAATTTCCTGAAGATGAGTTTTATTTAAGCTACTGCAGCATCTTCTGTTAGAGGAGGTAAAATGAAATAGTATTTAGTAACGGTCACCCTCTGACAGTACAGTTTTAGTTCATAATAAAAGACATATCTAAAATGTGGCAGCACTGTGTTTTGGCTCATGTATAGTGCAAAGTCTCTTAAATTAGTATTTATGGTGTTTCTACTTGAAGACACGTTAGAGTGGAAGTTTTTGAAGGACAACAATAAAATTTCCTTTCTGTTTGAGCAAAATTGAAACTGACTGTAGAAATAAATGTATGCATCTTTTGCATTGTTGTTATTTGCATACTGTCCACTAGACACTACTGGTGGTGGTTATACCAGAGGTATACAGGCTGTAGACTAAGTGGCTAATTTCTGTATAGTTTCCTTGCCTTTTGTTGTATTTACCTGATCAAAAATGATGGGACTGAACGAGGGGAGCATACTTTTCAAGAACTTTAATCATAAATACAACTTAATTGTGGAAACACTTAAAGCTGCAGACTCATGTTGTCAATTTTAAATTTTCACATTATCAGTATTTTAAATATATATATATATATATATATATTTTTTTTTTTTTTTTTTTTTTTTTTTTTCTCTTTATCTCCAATCCAACTTCTTAGGTCAGAAGTGATGGTACTGGAGACAGGTATGTTTACTAAACCTTCATGGCTCAAACTGCCTTTCCCTCTGTTACCATCAGCAATATTAAATTGCCCAATTAGGGAGGTTTTTACAATGTAGAACAAGTAACTACTGTTTGTTTTGTTCATCTAGTGTGCCTTACATGAGGTCAAGACCAGATTGGGCTGAGAGGGAATATGAACACAAGTAAGATTTCATCATATGAACTGTTTTTTGTTTTGTTTTTTTCTATGAGTTATTGAATAGTATGCACAAAACTTCACGTGTTCTTCTCATGTCTTTCTCTAGGACTTCCTACTCAGGCTACTCCAAGTCCAACCCTGAAAAGAAAGGGAAGGATTTTGTTGATGAGTAAGTAGGTGTTTTTGAGGAAAGTCAGGTATTAAATTAAACTGTTAGAGTTCAGACTTGTAAAACTGGTTACACACAGATTTTCCTTCAGCAGACAACTTACAATGTAAATGTGACTTTTACTTATTGCATTTTATTTACATAGAAACTACAGTATAATGTTAATACAGCTAAAGATATCCACCATAGTATCTCAGATTACATTGAATTTTCAAAGACTAAGGCTGAGGGTCTACAACTCATAATTTTCATTTAAACAACAGCTTCAACATCTGCCTTGTACCCTTTCTCTTTCCTGAGTTTTCTCCATCAATTTCTGCTAATGTTTTCTTGGGTTTTTTTGTTGAATTCCCCATGGGGCACGATAAGAACAGCTGTTGATATCCAGTTACTGACTTGTGATGTGTTGCCATAAAGAGAAATACTGCTGCCTTGGGACAAGTAAAAGAAAAAAAAAAGTACAGTGCAGTTTCTGATCCTCTGGATGCTGCAGGACAATAACGGCTACATGATTGCACATGGTAAATGTTGGTGCAAAAAAAAAAAAATTCAGTAGCACTCAGTATTAAAGCTAGAAAGTGTTATTTCAACGGGGAGACTTCCAAGCCAATCTGTTTTGTGACATCATTTTGTCCCACTAGATGGGATACGAGTCCCTGTTATGTCTTGTGTGTTCTGGAGACAACGGAAGAATAAGAGGAAACTGTATATTTTGTTGTTTATGACTAACTTCACAAAAAGCCAAACAAAGAAATGAGTAGAATTCAGGAGAAAGCACAGTAATTATAGCAGTGGTCGAAGCTCATGGGAAACCAACATTACTGCCCCTCTCGTGAAATTCTACTAGCAAAAATTTGGACAATGTCACTTAAATCACTAAATGTATCTTAAAATGTACATTTTACCTAGTAGAACTTTTTGTATTTGTATTCTTTTATTATCTTATTAAGAATTAGTAGAACTTGATAGATATAAAACTCAGTCATTGTCTTTAAACAGGAAACAGTTTGAAGTCAAGTATTTTCATTAAATACAACTCCTATTTTTTTGAAGAAGCAAATGTTGGACTTTTCTCTTAACTAGATTAATCTGACACTTTGAACTATGACTCATTATTAAATATTGAAGTACTTAAATGCCCCCAAAAATATTGTTAAACAACTCCTGCGATTTCTTTTCAGGCCCTACATGTATGACACGCCGTCCACTTACAGAAACTCCTATATGAAAGCAACACCCATGAAATCTGGTCAAGATCCAAAGGAACAAAAGTCAGCTCGCCTCATCCCCCTGTGGGTTCAGATCGGGTTCTTCATAGGTGTGGCGGTCTTCCTCTACTTTGTTTTCTCCAATATGGAGACAAACGAATCTCTCAAAGTAATTGAATGATTTTGTTTTTCAGTTCTGAGAGTTTTTTTATTCTTCATTTTATACAGAGAAATGTATTTGTTATTTGATATGTTGCTGAAACAGTCATTTATGCAATATGTGTTTGTAACTGAGGTTTGCTTGCTTATGCTCGGCTTAAAAGATAAAGGTCTTTTTTTTTTTTTTTTTTTCCCTTCCCCCCCACTTGCGTCACTACAGCACCAATCCCAGATTCAAAAATGCCACTTCATAACACACTAAACTTTTTTTTTTTAATGTAAAGAGCAGTTTTCAGTCCATCCAGTGGCAACGTTATCTGTTGGACTAGTGCACAAAACCATCAATATACTGCAGTTCCACATCTGCTAATTTACCTGTGTTAATGCCTCAAACTGGTGGTAAAAGAACATATCTACTGTAAACTTCAACATCTTAATTATATAAATATCTTTTTTTTATTATTATTATTTTTAAAAAAAGACATACAAATCAAAGTTTTATCAGGGTTTGAATCCTTTTTGTCTGATTTTTTTTTTTCTACACTTGAGATGTATTAAACAGATTTGATGCTGTAAACAGCCAAACGTATGACCTAATGTAAAAACATGCAGTCAGTGTATAAATTCTTGTAATTTACAGCCGCCATGCTTCTGTTTTCATAAAAAATATCAATGTGCTTCAGGTTTTTAACAACTAGGTTGTTTTATTCCAGCACCAACTCAGAAATAACACAAGTTGTATTGTTTTTATTTTATGTTTGTTTTGTCTTTTAACAATTGAAAGATGGAACCTTTATTGGCATAATTCGTATATATTTCTGAATTTTTTAGATTTTTATTCCGGTTTCATAATTGAAATAAAAAGCTTCTTTAAGTAAAGATTTCAACTTTCAAGTCGTTTATTTAGGAACAAAAATATTCTTAACAGTGAAACAAGGGTACAAAAATAAATTAAATGTACTGTACATGTTAAAAAGTTATGTAGTTTGATCTAATGTTAAGTACCTTCTGTAGGAGCTTTAGATTGTCTAACCTCTTCGCTAAACTTGGTTAAAGCATTTTAGTCAACTAAAGCAACTACAGACATAAGTGCGTTGATGAACATACCTTTTGACAATGAAAGATGCATAGTGTTAACTTGAAATACAAAAACATCCACTAATCCTTTAAGGATCATTGTTCTGTGGGCAAGGGTAGAATTACCTAGTGTAGCCTTTTATTATTGTTGCCTATTAAGAAATACAAAACAGTGTTTTTCAACTGGGTTTCCACAGACCTGTAGCATGAAGCAAGTTCAGTAGTGATGTGGATCCACTAACCCTGACAATGGAGATTTCATGAAGCAGTAGGACAATGCTGTTAGTCAACCCATATCTTAAAAGTCTGGTTATGAGCACACAGACTTCATCTGCTGTAGTTTGATAAGCTGCACACACAAGTGCTGCAGGAGAGGACAGCAGGACATGTTATAGCTCAGCAATTGATGCTGGAAAAAAAGAATTCAAATTAAATTCAAATCTAGAGTCTGCAAGAAAAACTTCAAACTAAACTGTTTCTCTCTTACTCTACATATACATTAATTTATGATGTAATCTCATGATGAAGATGAGTGAATATCAAAGAGTCAGTCTGACTTATGGCAGGGTTGGAAATACACAATCATTGGACAAATGTCTTTATCTTTTAATTTGATAAGAAGCTGATTGGTAAGGAGGGGGTTTTGAACTGCTGGAATAAGCAGTGATTTATTATCTTTGGACCTAACCTGCAGCAGTAAAGGTTAGGTTTCCAGCAGAAGTAGCCACGTTGGTACAATTACGTCAGGAGTGAGCAGTGTCTCGTCTAAGTATCACAAAGAATAAATTTCTTGAAAATAAAAGTTCAGTCAAACCTGAATTTACCTCAATAAGCCATTAACCTTGCTTCATAGTACAGGCTGCTGTCATGTCACAGTTTCCCCAGCTTTTGGTACCAGTTTTCAACTCTGTGCATTGTAGATGATGGCAGTAGCCAGGTCTGGGTGAATACCAAGTATAGCTTTAAAAACTACTAACATAGCAGCAGAATGATATTCAACTGTTTTTCAGTCTGCTGTGAGCTTACAGCTTCCCATAATAAAAAAAAAAAAAAATACTACACAGCAAGTCAAGTTTAACATTTTCCAGCAGTCGCACTAGCCTGACGTCTGGTACGTCGGAGTATTACAGTGCTGTCTCAGGAAGGTCCATTGTAGTGCTGAGTTAGGTCTGTGTCTCATCCAGAGAATGTTAAAGTTTCCAGCAGCTGCTAACAGGAGGTGAACGGCCAACCCAGTAGTTTGGTTAATGTCTCCTCTTGTCTGGATGCCAAAAGGACACAGTTTGGGCGCTCGACTGTCTGCACAAGTGATTCAGCTTTAAAAGAAAAAAAAACACAAAATAGTCTCACTTACTCCTATTGCAAAGTGAAGACTATGGACACACACAATAAAATATAGACGAAAGTTAAATGCATTATCCTGAAATACTATTGCAATTTACAAGTTCAGCTGATCTAAAATTAAGTCATTTACAGTCATTTCAGTTTTCAGAAATGTTGGTATATAGTTGTCTTTTAATGTTCTTGCTTGCTCTGTGTGAGACTTTAGAGGGATAAAACCTCACATCAGCCATGATGGTACATGGGAGTTTCACCTTTTCTACCGCAACTAAAGCGGGTCAAAGCTAAATCACTTACAAAAAAATATGCACAGACATCATCATCATCACTGTCAAGTGTCACGTGGCGGCTTTTATTAATCCCAGGTTGAGAGAAACTGAGATCACCTGTGTGTACAACTCTGCTAACTCAAGTTGATTGTAATAACACATGCATCTTGGGGCATTTTCACACCTCTTGCATTAACATGCTTTTCTGAAAAGCACTTTGGGTGTCTTGACAAGCGTTGCATGAACAATATGGTCAATATCCATTATAATTGATCCATTTTAATAAGTTAAAATCGGTTACAGATGTGAACGTACTCAATGCATTTTGTGGATGCATCTAATTACTTAGAATATGCTCTGGAGCATAAATTGACCCATTATTGCTGTGGCATGATTGCAAATGTGTATTGTGTCGCATTTTAGCCACCCATACCTCCTGCTGCTATAAACATAAAACATTTGACAGGTTTGGGTCCCAGTGGTTTTCATAAGTCATTTTGCTTTGGAGCTACTGGGTCATAGGACTGACTAAAAAAAAGTGCTCTCAAGTCAAAGTGAAGATCACCTTTTCCCAGCGTCAGTGCAAGTACTTATCTCTAAAACCAAAAGGGAGGAGGCTTGCTAGTGCAAGGAGGTGTCACTTTAAAACAACCACGATCTGTTGCTGATTAGATAACACCATGCAGCAGAAAAACCTTTTCATGCATTTCACACTATGCTTGTTGTTTGTGACTCAAACAACTATGTCGGGTTTCTATGAACTATTTTATGGAGGTGGAGTTATATGCTGCTTGTGCAACTATGTCACGTTGAGGCATCCCATGTGTGTCTCCTGATATGCAGTTTACGAAGTGACTCCATCTATTTAGCATACTTCTTACTGCACAAATAAGTGCATGGTGCAGACTGTGTAGCCTGTGTATTTATTCACAGGTCATTCTATGTATGCACACCTAGTGTTGGGATTCATTCTGTGGCCATATGTCACATTATGTACTTAGAAATGTCCATATGTGATTGCTTCACCTGACTCGTGTTAAAATGTAGTCACTGTGATGCAAAGGGAAGTTAACTGAAGAGTATTATAACACATCAACATTATAGGCAAGAATTATAATCCTTACCCTTCCAGTATCTGTTGCATGCTCCCCAGTCATAGCTTGTTAATTGATAAGGCAACATATGTGTTGTCCACGCCTGTACAAACAAGAAAAGCATGGGTTACTCAGGATACACACAGGAGGTTCCTGAAAACACTCTCAAGGATTTAAGGCCTGTAATGAATGATTGAACTCACAGGTTCTTGTCTCTCGCTCCAGTTCTGAGGGCTTCTTCTCCTTGTTACACAGTACCTTGGCCACAATAATTATAGTGATGACAGCTACAACAAATGTCACCCCAGACACGAGCCAGCTGATCACTATCGGACTCAGAACTGGGTCGGGATCTGAGAACGAGAGGACAAAAGGTAAATCAGAAAAAAGGTAGTATGCTAAAACTTTTGAATGTTTGAATCATCTCTAAATAATTAACAAAACTCTCATATTAACACTTCTATAATCTCTGTAGTCAATACAACCACACCTCTTATGGCTATTGGCAGCGGCTGGCTTTCTCTGGACACAAAGGTACGCCCGCCCAGCTGGACCCGATACAGGCAGGAATAGTATCCCTCGTTGGAACTTTGAGCATTGGGAAAGGTGAAAGTAACAGACTGGGTGAGGGCAGGCAGTGACTGGCGCACTGTGCCATTAAAGCGGATTAGACGCAGTTGGAAAGAACCACCAGAGTACTGCTGCGGCGTGGAGCAGGTGATGTTAAAACTCTGCCCTTTGATGACAGAGCCGGCCGGCGCCTCGGAGGAAGTGTTATACCAGTGTTGGGGAGTCAACAGTTCCACTGTCAAACAAAAAAGATAAGATATGAAAAGTTGGGAACAAAAAAATTAAATAAAACAAGGCAATACCACCTTAAAACCGCATTTAACAGCATGTGCTGACACCAGATTTTTGCTTATTGATAACTGGTGGGAGTAGGACTAAGCAATAAACACACTTAAACCAACTGCTCATCAACCAAAATATTACTAGAGAAAAATAGTGGCAGTGTATGGGATGAATATGCTTAGGAGAAAGCAGTTATAACTCACCCACAGTGATGTTAATGGAATTGCTGGGTGGAGAGGTGAGCAGCCGAGAGGGGAAGCCACCCTTTATGCTATACTGGCAGCTGTAGCTGCCTTGGTGAAAAGTCTCTATATCAGACAGGGTGAGGTCAACTCCAATCTGGGCCTGGTCGGCCCTTTGTGTGACCAGAGGTGTGGAAACACCATGCTTGTACAGGTGGAAGTCGCTGAGGTGATGATGCAGCAGAATACTACAGCGAAAGCGAACGGACTCCCCGGGAGAGAACACAGTGTGAGGTGACAGCAAGGAGAGGCTTGGCATTAACAGAGTACCTGTGAGAGGACACGGGTTAATTGCAATGCGAGGTCAATCTGCTCAACCATATTCTTACATGGTCTTGTTGACTTTTACTACAATAACACACATACACACACACACACACATACATACAGACAGACAGACAGACAGACAGACAGACAGACAGATAGATAGATAGATAGATAGATAGATAGATAGATAGATAGATAGATAGATAGATAGATAGATAGATAGATAGATAGATAGATAGATAGATAGATAGATATACACAATATCCAGACCATATGTAGAGATAAGAGCTGATGTTTACAGGTCTGTGAAATAATAAAAAATATTTTGGCCAGAACCTTTTATGTGAAGAATACTGACATTTTCAGAAGTTTTTAATAAACCAGTAATACATTTTTATTACTGGTTTATTGCTGCTATGTCTTATTTACACTCAGAAATATGCATTTATAGAACTGGTTACTGACACAAAAAGTTAAATGGATCAATAAACTATCATTGACATTATCTGACATTGCTTCTACAGAGTCAAGCCTCACCTGAGCATTTCACGCCTGCGTCATTCTCATGGGTGCAGTGGGAGTTACTGTGCAGGACAACAGCGCAGCGTGTCAAACTGGACTCGTGTCCTGAACACTGGACGTGATGCAACGCAATCTTTCCCCTGCCTGGGCCGAACTCCGCACCATGAGAGGCAGATTCTGCTAAGCCACAGCCCAGCTCCAAGCACACCACATCAGCTTCACGGAAGTCCCAACCACGGTCACAAACGGTACCCCACTCTTCATGGCGGAGTACTTCAACTCTACCAGAACACTTGTTATCCCCATTCACGAGTCTGACCTCTCCACCTGTGGTTTAGAGAAAATCCACTTAGAAACAAGAGCTGCAGGGAAGGATGTAAATGAAGGTTTAAGTCAATCCCAGACTTACCAAGAGCAACTACTCCATCCCACAGATCACCTAACAGGCCTGTGAAGAAGGTCAGAAAGAAAAATAAAGAAACTGTGATCAGGAAAATACAGATTCATATTTAATAATTCTATTATTATCATTTATGCAATCAATAAAAATCATTATGAGTGTTCAGTTTAAATGAAAACTCATCAGGAAGAGCTGTGGAAATAAGTGCGTAAAACCTGTTCAGTATCTCAGATCTGACAGAGTAACCCAGTTAAAAGAGTTGGTCCAAATATGACCCATATCATCACTGTTTACTGTAACAACCCAAGTGATGATGACAATGTCCCCACACAGCTTTTGAACAGAAAGTTTCTTTTACTCATGCATATCCAGAAACATCTAATTAACTGCTGTGAAATTTGTTAATAAGGTTTCGCCATGGGCTGATGTCTTTGTGAGATCCTCCACAGCTTTCTACTAACAGAAGCAAGTCTCTACTCAGCACTACAGTAGCTCTCTATTGGACATCCTCAGTTCGAGTAAAATGATAAAAAATGATGCAAGGAACTGAAAACTGTTTACAGCATTATGACCACACTCACATGCAACCGTATCACTTCTCGAACAAACTCCAAATGTGGTTTAAAACTTATTTGAAAGGCAGTTTTTTTGTGTTCATTCAATGTTGATACAATCAAGATATGTCAAAGAGTTGAAAAGAGCCTCTGCATAGCTTGTATGGATGCAGTCTGAAGTTCTTATTCGGGGGTCACACAGAGACCACACAACAACCGCAATGAAGCTGAACTACATATACCCTGCAATTTAAGCATTTAATAAACTACAGGCTAGAAGAAAACCACAAACTTGATAACAAATATGCAGTGACACATATCACATTCTAATCAAATGGCTTATTAATCAGGTAAATCAGTGTCTGATACTAAAAAGAAAAAAAAAAGTTTTCAATGTAACACATAAAATGTTTTATTCATGTGACGTAAACATAGAAACCGATTTCAGCAGTTCAAACTCATTCTGGTTATCATGTTGCGTAATCACGTAGACAAAAGTGACCCAACATGCTCACCCAGCAGCGATATTAACCTAACTTACCTGTCAGAAGGACGAGGAGGAAAATCAGCATCGTTCCGTCAGCCATCCATCAGATGGACGGGGAAAGAGAGCTAATTGTCTCGGTGATGGTTTTGACAGCCAATGACAAACATGAGCTAGCTTTTGTGCTGCAAAGACTTGGCTAACTAGACCAACAAAAGACACGGCGGAGGGGAGGAGCTAATGGTTGACCAACAGTAACTATCAGGGCGCGGTTGTACGTCAGGTAGGCTTTTCTTCGGACAGCTCGGGTAGATGCTGTGACCGTGGAATAATTCCTGCGTCGGGATCAAGTGAGGCGGTATCTGCTGAGTTATGGTAGCTGTCACTCAGCATGCTTCCCCACGACAAGCCGGGTTGCTCTACATACTGTAGGCATAACGCTGAAGTTAGCTTCCGATTAGGAGCTTCCGGGTCGTTATATGTGTAACGGATGATTCCACTGAATCTGGATAACATTAGACCAGCTCCTCAAAAACTACAATACTCAGATTCTTCAGGTCTACACTAAAATATTTTACAGCGTGCAGATGGATTAAAGGACAGTTTCTTATTAGTGATTTTTTTTTTATTTTATTTTTTTTTTTTGTCTATTTAGGCCAATTGTATGATGTTTGTGTTATCTAGACTTAAGGTCCTAAACAATAACTATGATACTAAGAATCTATATATATATATATATATATATATATATATATATATATATATATATATATATATATATATATATATATATATATATATATATATATAGATAGATAGATAGATAGATAGATAGATAGATAGATAGATATATCAAGATATGAAGAGTATTTTTAAGTATTTTAGTTTTTGATCAGGAACTGGATCATTTTGGTCTAGTTCAGGGACCACCAACTCCGATCTTTTGGGGCTGCCTGCAGGTTTTAGTGTTTCCCTGGGACAAGACACATGACCCAAATCAATAACTCATTAAAAGGCAGGTGCAGAAGATGACAATAGGTTGGGGAACTTTTTCTTTTGAATCCAGAATATTTTTCCAGGGAAGCACTAAAACTTGCTGGATGGCAGCCCTCGAGGACAGGAGTTGGTGACCCCTAGTGTAGGTTCTAATAAAAATGAGTGGAATTGCCCTCCACACATATTACGAATCGGAAACGACGAGTCGGAAGCTAACTTCAGCGTCGTCGGTCTGACGTACTCACGTCAGAGATTTCCTCCTCGTGTTCCGGTGCTGAGTCCTTCTCCCTGCAGCAGACAGAGGTCACCACAAGCCGCAGCCTGTTTCTGGAGGCTTGCCATGCTGGAATGAGGCACAGATATTAGTTCAAGAGTCCACGTAGTCTCTATAACTTTTAAAATCATAGCCCAGTCTAGCTTTTTCTAATAAATTCTAAGAATAGAAAATTACATCTCTTTAGATGTAAATAGGGTTATTAGAACACCCCGAGGTCCTGGTGATCATTGGTTATATAACAAAGTCATTACAAACAACATTTAACCATTTTATTTGCTTTTTGCAATTGCTGGACTGTTCTTTTCATATTGTTTATGTAGTTAATAGATAACTTTATCTGTGAACTCAATTTGTAGACTTTTTATTGCCACAGTTCCATTAGTCCTGTCCTATCAATTCTCAACTGTGTAGCGCCATCAAAATACATTTTCCACCTCTTTTTTATTTAGATTTCATTCCATAGTTAAATTTAACTTTATTTTTGTGTTTCTTACAACAGCAAAATTCAAGTCTTTTTGACATATACTAAAGTTTTGCAATGATTAACATGCCATCTATATTTAAAGAAAAAATTTGAAAGATTTGTTTTTTAGTTGAAACATAGATGTTTTTACATCAGCAACTCCTACTAAGTTTGGTGGTTAAAATCTTTAAGTTTTAACCACCACACACTGAAAGGGAAAAAAATGGTAATTAAGCACTGTTAGTTAATTCCTCAGTTAATTTCATTGGTCTGGTAATCCAGCAGTCTGTCCTAATATTTGTATCAGCCCCAATTAAAGTCAGTGAGATCAAATATAGTTTCGTAGTAGGAAAAGAACATGGGTGATTTTGGCTTTTTGTCACATTATCCATCATCCCACCAGGAAGTTGCTGTCAGAAAATGGGCATACTGTGGTCATTAGATGGACCGACATGGTGAGGAACAATATTTGGGTAAGCTGTGGTATTTAAATTGTGCTCAACTGATACTAAGGGACCCATAGTGTCCCAAAAAATAGCCCCCTCCCCAATCTGTAGCAACATGAACCTTTTATTCGAGTGAGGATGAATCCATGCTTTCAAGTCAGTTCCACAAAATTCTCTTTTTGAATTTTGCAGCTGAATTTAAGACTTTCAGACCAGGCAGCAATATTCATATCTTAAGAGTCTTCGTCTTAAGCACACACACAATTTATTTATTTATATATATATATATATGTATATATACATACATATATGTATTATATACATATAACACAGTTAAAAAAAAATAAAGGGAACACTAAAGTAACACATTGTAGATCTGAATGAGTGAAATAGTTTTATTAAATACTTTGTTCTTTCCATAGTTGAATGTGCTGAAAACAAAAATGATCAATGAAAATCAAATGTATCAACCCATGGAGGTCTAGATTTGGAGTTACACTCAAAATGAAAGTGGAAAACACACTACAGGCTGATCCAACATTGATGTAATGTCCTTTAAACAAGTCAAAATGAGGCTCAGTAGTGTGTGTGGCCTCTGTGTGCCTGTATGACCTCCCTACAACACCTGGGCATGCTCCTGATGAGGCGGTGGATGTTCTCCTGAGGGATCTCCTCCCAGACCTGGACTAAAGTATCCGCCAACTCCTGGACAGTCTGTGGTGCAACTTGGCGTTGGTGGATGGAGCGAGACATGATGTCCCAGATGTGCTCAATTAGATTCAGGTCTGGGGAACAGGCGGGCCAGTCCATAACATCAATGCCTTCATGTTGCAGGAACTGCTGACACACTCCAGCCACATGAGCTCTAGCATTGTCTTGCATTAGGAGGAACCCAGGGCCAACCACACCAGCATATGGTCCCACAAGCGGTCTGAGGATCTCATCTCGGTACCTAATGGCAGTCAGGCTATCTCTGGCGAGCAAATGGAGGGTTGTGTGGCCCTCCAAAGAAATGCCACCCCACACCATTACTGACCCACTGCCAAACTGGTCATGCTGGAGGATGTTGCAGGCAGCAGAACGTTCTCCACGGCGTCTCCAGACTCTGTCACGTCTGTCACATGTGCTCAGTGTGAACCTGCTTTCATCTGTGAAGAGCACAGGTTGCCAGTGGTGAATTTGCCAATCTTTGTGTTCTCTGGCAAATGCCAAACGTCCTGCATGGTGTTGGACTGTAAGCACAACCCCCACCTGTGGACGTCGGCCCTCATACCACCCTCATGGAGTCTGTTTGACTGTTTAGGCAGACACATGCACATTTGGCCTGCTGGAGCTCATTTTGCAGGGCTCTGGCAGTGCTCCTCCTGTTCCTCCTTGCACAAAGAAGGAGGTAGCGGTCCTGCTGCTGGGTTGTTGCCCTCCCACGGCCTCCTCCATGTCTCCTGATGTACTGGCCTGTCTCCTGGTAGCGCCTCCATGCTCTGGACACTACGCTGGCAGACACACCTCGCATTGATGTGCCATCCTGGATGGGCTGCACTACCTGAGCCACTTGTGTGAGTTGTAAACCCTGTCTCATGCTACCACTAGAGTGAAAGCACCACCAGCATTCAAAAATGACCAAAACATCAGCCAGAAAGCATCGGAACTGGAAAATTGGTTTGTGGTCACCACCTGCAGAACCACTCCTTTATTGGGTGTGTCTTGCTAATTGCCTATAATTTCCACCTGTTGTCTATTCCATTTGCACAACAGCATGTGGAATTGATTGTCAAGCACTTCCTAAGTGGACTGTTCAATTTCACAGAAGTGTGGTTGAGTTTCATTGTGTTGTTTAGGTGTTCCCTTTATTTTTTGAGCAGTGTGTGTGTGTGTGTATATATATATATAGATATATATATCTATATAATGTGTATATATATCATATATACACATTATATACATACAGTATATAATAAAAGGGTGACCTCAGAAAGTTTCATAATTTGGACATTTCATAGAGGAACCAACATTTTCACACCCTGTTTCACATGACGGCTCCTACTGAAGTCTTTTTTTGTTAAGGAGTTTCTTCTGACTAAATGTCAATGTGGTTGAATCAACCAAGAAAAGCAGGAAGAGTTCGTATCTGCTGAGTCATGTCTGAAAATCATTCCACACGCAGTGTTAAATACCTCGAAGATTTTTTCCATTTTCTTTTGAATTTCCTGTTTTAGATGACTGTCCGGTCATCTAATCTGCACCCCACTCTCTTGCTCTAGGACAGAAGTGAAGTCAAAGTCCCAAATACATTTTACTGTGTAGTGATGTAAACGTTGGTATAAAAGAATAAAGGAAATGTAAACTTTATCATTTCAGTCTCAACTGATTGAGTTTTTGCTGCATTTTATTGATACATTATATGGTCAAGTAAAGCATCCAGGTTCTTATATTGTAAAAGGTGACCATTTTCTTCAGAAAGAAAACATACAGATTAGTCTGTAGAAATGTACATTTATGAAAAAATATGCTAAATCTCTTTATAGCTCCAACTTCAAGTCCAACAGATCATTAAACAAAAACTCTCAAAGTAGCTCGTATTGTCATCTCGGTGCAAATAACAGAACAATTCCTACAAGTGTTTCTGAATAACTTCCCTTTTCTTTTTTTGTTAAAACTAAATGAGTCAACCTGCCCGGTTATGCATTATGGTACAATGATAAAAGGAAACAAACAGTCATAAAATAAAACAAAAATAATTTAATTAACTTAAAACTACTCCTTAACAAATATGACCTTTTTCCACAGGTTTGGAGTCTCAATATGTACCATTACTTTTGCATTATTTTGCTAAACTACCAAGTCGCTTTCAATTAAAGAATGAATAAAGATCTTTGGATAACAGTACAAGCTGCTACGGTTCCACCAGAACAGTGTGGATAGTACCACATCAAAAAATATGTATGTGCTGCTTTTCAAAAGTCTCTTGCCCAGTGTGTATTGGGTTTATTGTGGGCTCCATTGTTTGACAGGAAAGTCCCAACAGTCAAACATGCCTTCACTTGGAATCTCCCAGCAGATGGACAATGAGTTCATATGTGGAAAGGACAATGGCTGTGTTCGGGATTTGTCTAATTAGTTGTGGAATGAGTCCTCTGTAAAAAGCAGCGTAGCCTTCCTCCACTGCTATTAACCTCCCAGTCTGGAAGAAGTACTTGTACTTGCTGCCCTCCTCGCGCAGTCTTGTCCGAATAACCTCTGTGGAGACATGAAAATATTTAATCATACTTTTGTGTGACCCAAGGTTGTTGTGTTACAAGCAACAGACAACAGATATATGTATGTACCATGTGGGTAGGCTATGCAGGATGCACAACCCTTTGAAAAAGCAGCTGCCATCATCAGGCCCAGGAAGTCTGATGCTCCCTTCTCATTTTCACTTGTTGGGGACGTGAACTGGTTCTTGGTAAGGTGTTTCTTCAGTGTCTCATAGATGAGGAAGCAGATCATGGTTTCTGAGATGCCAGCGTAAGATGCAGTCAGACCACGGTAGAAGCCCCGCATTCCCTCCGTGTTGTAAACATAACGTGCACACTGCAGTGCATTCATCTTCTTCTCTCCTCTGGCTCTGAAAAAAAACAAAAAACAATACAGGCTCATGAGTAAGAAGCATGATAAGCGGTGTTGGTGGGTGGGCATGGGGGGTGTTCAACAATTCTATTAATGATCACACAAGTCACCAGAGGCTATTGAGTGAGTCTTAACTATTTAAGTTAAGATTTTAGTTAACCAACAGCACTAATCAAATATCCTAAAGTATAATTTTTTTATTTACAACTGGCCGCTGAAAATGGAGCTCCTCCGGGGAGGTCCACCTCCCACTTTGAGCACCTCCGGTCTGAGTGGATAGTCTACTTTTAACCAAATAAGGAAGCATTTGAGGTTTTCCTCATTGTTATGAATGACTATCTTATATAATCCAAACGGAAGTTAAACTGAAGAACTTATCTAAACCTTTATTTTCCCCCCATTCATAAGAAAACTAGTTTGTGCTGCAGGATATTGATTTGAGTTTGTAAGGACAGCATGAAAAGACTTGTTTCTTTGACCTTGCATGATTCTGCTGCCCTGTACTTGGTAATGCAAATATAGACTCTTGTACAGAGGACATAGCGTCAGCACTGTGTATTTATGGAGGCGGGTCACATGCTCAGTCTCATGCACTGCTAAATGTTAGCACAGTGTGGTGAGGGTTCCTGCTAAAGGTCATATTATACTTTGCCACCTGCCAAGACCTTAAAATAGGTCAGACTGTTGTACAGAGATCTGTGTAAAACACTACGGTGATAAATTCAAGGACTTAACAGGTGTTCTTGAATTTTACTTACTTTTTCTCCAACTGCATCCTGGTCTTGACCATCCAGATTGGGTTCATCAGAGAATTGGTCACAAAAGCTGAAAACAATAAAACAAAAAGTTTAAACTTAAAACATTAAAAAATATTATTAATCCTATATTCATCCTATTACAAACTGGAAGGACTAAAGACTGAGCTCCTAGTGTGCACAAAGATGAGGAAATAATTCTCATTTTTAGATTTAAATCTTACATCGCTTTCCAAATTACATTTTTGTGTAGCTCTCAACTGCATCACATTTTTATAATGCCTAACTTATGATCATCACATTCACACAATGTTTATTCAGAAAACACCACAATTTACTCACCTGCAACACCAGCTGATGACATGTGCACCAATCCACTGTTGGGGACTAGCAGCCCATTGAATAATTCTTTAGACCTTGAGTATGCAGCAAAGTAAATAGCTCTGAAATGTAGAAACATTTATATCAACTCTACATGAAAGCAACTGTACACAGCACACTTAAATATAATCAGTGTATTCTCAAAATGTTAATGTCGTTTTAGAACTATGCAACAGAGTTACAGTTTAGTTTGGGTCAGTTTGAGCTTTTGACAGTGGGTGTCCAGATCTGTTCTCTTGTGCCTGCACTCCCTACCCTGCTTTCTGGAACAGACCACCAGTGCACCAAAATGGGCTGAATAAGCACTGGGCACCAGAGTTGCCCACAGAGCTGCTCTGAATGCAACCTTGTCCAAGCTGGACAGCAGAATGGTGAAGCCCTGATACATTACTGAGTAAATGATAGTACTGCTGAAACTGTTTAACTGGAGAAGAATTTATATGTGATCCCTTTCAGTTTAGCACAGTCTCAAAGTCTGAACAACATGTAATGTAACACATATCATGTCCATGTTATATTTCTGGTGCATAGTAAAATTTATGTGACAATTTAATGACTGTTGATACCAAAAATAGAACAAAGTTGAAGTTAAACGTTCACAAAATATGATCAGGACTAAATGTTTGTTTTTAATTTATGATTGTCTAGGTTTTCTTAGTAACACTGGTTAATGGTAAACAGCTGTAACTATGTAACTTGAAGTTATTTTTCTACATTTCCTTCAAGTAAGAATACACAGAAACTCATGTTGACAGCTTTAGCAAACTCAAACTAAAAGAAGCACACTCATTAAACATAGGACATGGAAGTTATTGCCATGACAACAGCTTCCTGTTTATACAGCAAGTTGATACATGCAACATAAAAGAAGAAAAAGAAAAAAAAAAAAAAAGAACACAGGGACTCTAAACACAAGTGTGATCCTTTTGGTTTTCCCTGTCTGGTCGCCATAATATATTACATTGAAAGGAGAAAAAAGACAAAGAAAAAGAGAGAGAGAGAGAGAGAGAGACGTTTTTATTTTGCATCTGGTTTGTTGTTGACTTATATGCCAGCAGGTGCTTGTTGTGTAACATTCACATTATTAAAGCAATCTTGGCAAACAGACAACAAAGTCAGACTTGAACTACTAAAGGGTGTGTGAGCTCTGAATGCATTGTACCTTGAAGGAGCAACACCAACAAGGTTCGGCCCCAGTCCACGGAAAAGAGATCTTGGTCCCTCTTTTTCAAGAATCGATCTGAAATAAAAACAAAGGGCCGTCAAGCATCAAACCCAGTGAAAATATCCTTTCATAAATATGCACTTAAACCATGAGATTGTTTTCTTCAGGTCTATTGCAGATGTGACTATCTCCTTCTATCCACTCCAGTATTACACAAGCAAAGTTTACTGAAGCTGATTTTGTGGAATCTGTTTGTAATCATTAGCATTTTGCAAGTCACGCCAGCCATGTCCCTACTTAACTCATTGCAGGAAGTGACCCTTATGTGTCAAATGACAGCCTGCTCTTCCAGGAACCATACAGAAGGAGTCTATAACTACCCCCGCAGCTCCGGTTAGTTTTGGGTAACGCACACCTGATGAGTCAAGCAGGGTTCATGCACTACATTCCTTTCTCCCAATGACACCGCTTCTCAAACAAAGTGCTTAAAGACAATATTAACCATTCTCAGGCAATAATCGTGCCATGTTTCAAGGCTCAAATAGCAGAGGGAGATTTAAGTCCACTTTAAATTCACATCAGGTTTCACATTAATAAAAGCCTGACAATTCTAAATACAACTCAGGAAAAAAATAACTCGAAGGTCAATTAAGCTCATAAAAACAGACATCAGACCCGAACTAAAAGATGTTAATTTTGCAGAGAAAAGATTGTTTTTGTAAATTTCACAGCCTACAGCAGCAGCTGATGCCAGTTCAGACCAGCCCAATTTGTTAATGCAGTGATCCAAGAGTAATTCAATGCTTATTCAGCACCAGAGTTAATACCTTTCCTGTATTTTGTTTTAGCCAACTAGGTCAGACTCTAATATTCTCTGACAAACACCAGAAGACACACAGAGGAGCTAATTTCATGGACAGCATAAAAACATGATTTATCCAAATCCTAAGAGCTGGAGAAAAGAGATGTTTCTGTTTCCCTAACAGCTGGTCAAAGGCACAAAGTATGAGAAGGATACAGTGTGCTTAATCCTCAGACTATGTAGGACAAGATTAAAGAACATTATTTTAAGAGTATTAGAGTGGATAGCAGACAACTGGTTCTTCACAGAAACTAAGACAACGGTATATGACTTTCTAAACTGTTGCTAAAAAAAAATTAGTTTTTACCATTTAAAATTTTTTATAAAAGGTGTGAACCTGCAGAAATAATCTGCCAACATGAATGCCACTCCTTACATTGCAGTTCTGATGATAAGTAGAGAACACCAGCTGTCTGAAAAGAACACCCTGTCCCTTTAGAAAAAAAACCCAAAAAAACACAGAACCCCCAGGGGAGATGCCATAACACAGACAAACATCTCACCTCAGAACCTGCAACAGCCCAGGTGTAACAGTCCCCGGTCGGATAACCCCAGTGCCACTAAGGGTGCCAAGCTGGACCTGGAAGACAGGTCTAAGGGTGAGGCCAGAAGACTGCAACCGTGTCTTCAACACCTCCAGTGGGCAGGTCACAATGGCTCCCACGGTGCCACTACATCTGCAAAATGATCACACAGACAGAAGGATTATGAGCAATGGAGTGTTTCAAATCTGAAAACCTGAAACAACTATGTGCCCTTTTTAGGTATTAGAGATATTTGTAGCTATACAGTGGTTTTATTACTGAAGTTCACTCATAAACTTTGAGGAGACTAATTTTCCCATAAAAGTCTCTGGTCAGAGACTGGTCCCTCACTTTGCAGTGGAAGTACTCCAAAGTAACAGAGCAAATCAGGTGTCCACATGACTTTTAGTTTGAGGACAGATTGCTTTAACAGAGAACTTTCATAATTTTTACATAGGCAAATTAATGCAATTTGTTTTTTAAAGCTGACACCTGTACATGCTTCCTGAACAGGGCAACCTTGACAAAGACAAGTTTTGTCTGGAACAGATTAGACTAAGCCTCTGTACCATGTCATGTCTGAAGGACAGAGTCAAACATCTTACCAGAAGTAACTCCAGACCCAATTATCTATTCACTTGAAACCCATCCAACATATGTAAGACTACATAAAATGGTGAAGAGGAGAATGTATGTTCTTTATATGGTTTTACACATTGCTTTATAAATCAGAAACACGGTCATATTTTTATATTATATTTTTATATTATATATATAATATATATACACACACACACACACATTTATGTTAGGTACACAAGTTGTTACAACCATCAACACTGACTTTAAACAATTAAGTACAAATTGTGCACTCAAACTTACGTACATTAAAAATATGAGTATTAAACTCAGTGGGTTTAATGCATCATGGTTAACTTGAGAATTAATCATATTTTCTCAATAGAGTTGTTAGCATGTGTGTTCTTCATCCAGTTGGTTCTTTCTCCCTCTACAAAACAAATTTGAAATATTTTGCCTCCAAAAGTTTTAATCTTTCCAACAATAAAGCATTAGAAATGTACATTGAGTACGTCTCCAGCAGCACTTTCAGTTTCTCTTTTAATACATAATGAAATATTGTGGAGCCATTTGTGTAACAAACATGTGACATATCAGTAAACATGATGCCAAATATGTTCTAAACGTCAATAATCTCCCAAGTGAGTATCATGGTGATAACAGCTAATTCAAAAATGTTTTCCAATATACCTGCAGTGCCTGTCCTTTAGACTACAAATCACTATTTAACATGTTTGGCTTTACTGTTTAAATTTCAGTATCAGTGCATATGTTTCAAGGGTAAAATGGCGTCATTTCTACCAAATATGTTATATTTAATATGTGACCTTAACTACGGCAATGCAATCCAGCAACTTGTGCTACATTTTCACCATGTCGTAGTTTTCCAGTAACACACAGTCGTGTGTTGAAGTGTGCATGAGATGACCTGCATGTACGAGCGGATGTTCCCATCGAGGGGCGTCAGCGTTATATAACGGTGAAGGGCATCAAACAGCTAAAGGCTAAGTGCACTGCGCTAAACTCTGTCACCACGACGACACAAGGCTAGCCGCCTGTTAATCTACACTGTTATGAAACTCACGATAATGACATCTTTATGGTGTTTTTGTTTATATATGTGTGTGTTTATATATCAAATTTAACGTTGTCACCACCATGATTAATATGAATAAGGACATCTAAAAACCCAGTAACAATAGTTTGTTGGTTAACGTAAGCGATTAAAGTATTATTTCCGAGGATAAATGTCGCCGGTCGGTTAATTGTTCTCAATGACATTAGCTTGGTCATGAATTTATGGGCTATACCATTAACAAAAACCTTTTTCATTTTTTAGTTATTCACTTAAAAGCGCCATCTGTTTGAAATAAAGTACAAATGATTAGAAACATTGTTAAGAAGAGTCTAAAACTCGTGGTGTGCCGACACTAGCTAGCTTGCATCGATATGTTAGCGCACTGGGTGGAGGCTATGTCACCCTGAAAGTGCGTTAGTTTCACGAATAAAACATTTAAATACAGTTTAAAAGACACGTACTCAAGTTACTTGAATTATATTTCAAGGTAACATCAACCTTCTGGTTATTAATGACTTAACGCAGCCTGAAGAAGCATTAGGCTAAATTTACTCACCCCCCTGCGAAAAGATGCAGCAGCGTGTCTCTCTGTGCCATTTTGAAAGTCTTTTTTCTTTTTTCCTTTTCAATTCGCAGCCATGATCTTACTGTTCTTCTGTGAAAACCGCGTCGAGCTGAGGAGAAAGCTTTACTGTCCCAGTAAACTGCGGTCCATCGATCTCCGTTTCACTACCCGGCCGGTGTTTTCTGGCACGAGCTGTCAGCGAGACTGAGCTGCCGCGTGACGTGAAAAGCTCTTCACATTTACGTCAGAGGGCCGGACGGGGGCGTTGTCCGTGACGTGACCATGCGTGCTTACCACCTTGCCCCTTTAGCCTTTTTCAAATTGTTGCACAATTACTGGTGGCATCAATAGATCTAAAAAAAAAAAAAAAAAAACAAACAACAAGACGACACTTTAGACGTGCTGACCTTCACCGGGTTTAATGACAGATAACACTGTGGCTCAGCAGAATGAACAGCATTATCAAAAATATTCCTACCATGGCGACTGTAACGAGTGTGTGTTTTATGAATGCAGTATAATATGTTGCTTGGATGACATGATTAACAAAAGATAGACACTACCTGTCAATAGTTTGAGATTCATCACTGTTGTTTTAAAACCAATCTCATTCTTATTTGGTACAGGATTTAAGAACTCTGAGACTCCTTTGGCATAATTTTTGCTATATGACGTGCAAAATATTTAACAGCTAATAGACTTTGTCTTCAAGCAGGTTATATAAACATCCAGACTCTTTTACCACAGAGACATGGTGTTCTGTAAAACATCACTGAAAAACATGTCTGGATGACACGGTTTATTTATCGAAAAACCTGATATTATTCATAATTTTTTGTCTGATCACAAAATGTCTGATTTTCTGTGTGCAGAAATCAGACATACAAAGAAAATCCACAGTATCGCTCTTATTTAAGACAAATGATATGTGTTTAGTGTTTCTAAATAATAATAATAATAATAATAATAATAATAATAATAATAATCATAAATTTAGTTAACCAGACAGCAATGTCCCGGTTTATTGAAGTTCTTCTTGAATAATCTTATTTCTTATTTGCCTGAGCAGGGCATGAACTTTTCCCCGTCTAGTTGGGAAACCAGTTGTAAGTAGTTTTGGCTCAGGCAGATGACTGGGTCTCCTTCAAAAGGGAGGTCATCTGATCATGGGTTTGATCCCAAATTGCTACATTTCTATTTCTGGAAACAGAGTTATGACCCTCTGATGAACTGGTGACCTGTCCAGCTTCCCAGCGACCCTTAAATGGAATAAGAAGTTAAGAAAATGAATAAATGAAACAGTTATTACATCAAGATTTTGCTGAAATGAAGGTATAATGTCACCTGCTCTCTAGCAACTGCCATATATATGATGTATGAAAAATAAAACGTAAAGGGCAGTCACACTTCATGCCCTACAGTACATTTTGAACAGTGTGTTCATCACGAACTAGTTATATAACATTTATTACTTCCTGCTTCCAGAGATATATTATCAAACTGTTTACCTGAAATAAGCCACATGTAGGGACATGGAAAGTAAAAGAAAAACAACCCTGTTTTTTACAACGGCAAAACCTCATGGCTGCAAATACCATCTTGATGAATGGATATAAACTACACCTTCAAGACGGTTAACTATGTTTTTAAGGGGTTGTAGCGTTATATTATTAGCCATCTACCAGCACACAGTGTCCAATAAAACTTGGAATGCCACTCCTGCTGGCACCCTGAGGACATGTACAGAGAGGAAAGCCAGACAATCACCTTGATAGCGCCTTGTTTGTGTACATGTATATTAATAACATCTGTGCCACACTGCAAAAGATAGCATGAAAAACCAAACACACTTATGTTTTGCACCATTTGAAAGTGTTTTTGTCACTGCATGTTGACAGAAAACACTGACACTGAGTGTCAGTTCTTTCTTCTTTTTTTTACTGACAAAGTCACAAATATTGTTTGTTCTTTTTTTTTAAGTGAGCAAGCAATGTCAAGTCATACATTATATAACAAGGCTTGGGTGTCCTTTTCATCAGCTGTGCCAATACAAATGGCCTAGTTTAGGCTTTGGTAAGTAAGTAAGTAAAGTTTATTTATAAAGCGCTTTTCACAGATAAAAATCACAAAGTGCTGTACATAAAAATGGGTACAATAACACAATCAGCAACAATCAGCAACAATTAAAATCATCCAAGAATCAACCAAAAGCTCTTCTAAACAGTAGAGTCTTTAGCTGCATTTTAAAAGAGTCCACAGAGTCAAGCACACGAAGGGACAGAGGCAGCTCATTCCAGAGTCTGGGAGCAACAGACTGGAAAGACAGGTCACCACGAGTTTTAAAACGAGTTTTTGGAACCTTCAGGAGGTTCTGGCCAGAAGACCGAAGAGAGCGTCCAGAAGAGTATGGACATAGTAAGTCGGTGATATACTGAGGGGCCTGACCATGTAACGCCTGAAAGGTCAATACTAAAATTTTAAAATCTATGCGAAATTTAACAGGAAGCCAATGAAGACGTGTCAAAACAGGGGTGATGTGGGCTGTTCTGGCTGCACCTGTCAAAAGTCTGGCAGCAGAGTTCTGCACAATTTGAAGCTTATTTAGAGTTGTCTTATTTATGTAAGTGAAAACAGAGTTACAGTAATCAATGCGACTCGAGATGAAAGCATGGATGATCATTTCAAGATCTGATTTTGACAACAACCTCCTTACTTTAGAGATGTTTCTTAGATGATAGAAACTGTTTTTGGTCAGTTGTCGGGTGTGACTCTCCAAAGACATGGCCTGATCAAACACAACCCCAAGGTTTCTGAGACTGGTTTTCACAGACGATCCCAGAGCACCAAGATAGTTTTTGATCATAGGTATCTTTTTATCAGGGGCAATGATCAGAGTTTCTGTTTTGTTAGAATTTATCTGAAGGTAATTTGAGGAGAGCCAGTTTTTAATGCAGGACACACATTCTAACAACATAGATAAAAAATAAAACTCTGAATCATTGAAGGAACAGTACAACTGAATATCATCAGCGTAAAAGTGATAAGATACATTTTCAAAACCACAAATAAGTCGGCCAAGAGGCAATAAGTACAAAAGAAACAAAACAGGTCCCAGGACAGAACCTTGGGCCACTCCACACGACAATTTAGACACATGAGACATTATATTGTTTACCGCAACATTAAAGGTTCTACCTTTTATGTATGAGGAGAACCACTGAAGAACAGTCCCAGAAAAACCCATCTCTGATTTAAGTCGATCAATCAATAAGTCATGGTCTACTGTGTCAAAGGCAGACGTTAAATCTAGTAAAACCAAAACTGTGTAGCGACCAGAGTCAGCGGCCATCATCACATCATTTGAAACTCTCAATAAGGCAGTTTCAGTGGAGTGCTTTTTGCGGAAACCTGACTGAAATTTGTCGTAAAAATCATTTTCTTCCAAAAATGTAGTTAGCTGTTCAGCCACTACTTTCTCTAAGATCTTAGAAAGGAAAGGAAGTTTTGATATGGGCCTATAATTTCTTGGTTCCGCAGGATCTAGATTTGTTTTTTTAAGGATGGGATTTACCACTGCATGTTTGAAGTAGCTGGGGACTGAGCCAGATTCCAATGAAAGATTGATCAATTTAACAACCCAAGGACCAACTACATCAAAAACCTTCACAAACAAAGATGTCGGTAGAATGTCTGCCAGACTTGAGGAAGGTTTCATCTTGTCCACTAAAGCCTTCACATTCTGCAGGCTGACAGGAGTGAACGAGGACCATATCCGAACACTATTTGACACAGGGCATAAGTTATTTAAAGAAGGACTGATGCTGGCCCTAATGTCTTTCACTTTGGACACAAAGAATTTTAAAAAATTATTGCAATCCTCCTGTGTATACACAGGAACATGTGGAGATGAAGGCACAACAAGGTTTTCAATAGTATCAAACAGGACTTTAGGGTTTTTCTTATTACATGACACTAGATTTGAGAAGTAAGTTGACCGAGCTACTTTTATCATTTCATTTAGCTCCGACATCATTTCTTTAAGATTGAGTCTATGTACCTCTAATTTTGTGGCTTTCCACAAACGCTCCACTTTCCGACAGCTAGTTGGTAAATGATCCAACTGATGATATAAAGTACAGCTGTACAGCTAAAGTGGCTGTTAATATCCCCACCCCATGTCTCCAGTGCACCACACTGCAGAGGCATGTAAATACATGGGAGAGCTTTTGCGTGCGGTGTCAGATTTCTGTCAGATGACTAGGGAGCAATACAGTTAAAAATATATCTGATTTATGTGCAAGATTTTCAGTCTGTAGCCAAAAAGAGGTAGGACTGACCAGGTTTTAAAAAAGAAAAGGAAATTTTGATCAAAGGTTTGATGGGTTGAATATTTCAGACTGCTTGAGTCAAAAAATGTTACAAAAGAATTGTTTTCCGTCAAAAGGAGTACGTTTGTATAACAAATTTAAAAAAAATCAAGGTGATTACAGCTGAGTGGTTGTTAAGGTTATGTGTTGGAAATGCTGACTTCATTCGACCATATATGCAAAGTGCAACTGTAAATTTAGCAAAAGTTCAAATTTCTCTTAGGTTCTGATTATACACAACAAACAGTTTTCTATTAGCAGTGTTAGTGTTATGTTGGTGTGCTTTTAATCACTCACTTGAACCAGCATTACATTGTTTAATAGTTTGGCCATGCAACCGCTGCTCATAGATTTTATGTTCCTGCTCAATTTCATGTTTCATTTATTTCTCACTGCAACTGCTTTCAGAAATAAATCTGCTTTTTACTTTATCTTTTCAGCAGCTGCAGCACCTAATCCTCAACCTTATGTAAAAAGCTGGACCATAGGATTAGTGTCTTGGTTTCTCTAAACCTGTCACAAAAGCTGGACACAAATGTGGCAATAAAAGTGAATTACACACTCATCCTGACTGCTTTCAAAAACGCAGAATGAGCTCTTCTCATACACAATACACCTAAAACACTCAGTTCTTTTCTTCAGGAGTATTAAACTTCAAGCCTGCATAAAAATGTTGTTTTATTTCCCCAAGTTAAATTGTTTCAGTGAAATATATACCAAACCTAATCCTAAAATCTCTCTGACTTTTGAAAGACTGTTATTGATGGACTGGGGAATATAGTATGCTTAAAATATGGATGTTTTTTTATTTTGTTTTTTTAGTCCAGTAAACTATTTTTAGATACTTTCTCGGTAGAGTTTACTTTTTCTGACCGGTATAGTCATTAACAGAAATTCAGCTTTCTGGAAGACTTTACAAAACAGTAGACGATGAAAATCACTCATCACTCCTCAAAACAAGTACGACCTCTGACGTACGCCATGACATATTGCATTGTGTCAACATGAAATAAAGCCAAATCCATACTTACTGCTTCCATAGAAATAGAAGAGGCTAAGAGCAGATGCTTATTAACTACGTGATTAAGTATTTCTATAAAACAGATGTTTTGACATTTTGCTTTTGCAAGTTAAATAAATGACAAGTGCAGCTTGTTTATCAGGAAAAAGTAGCTTTGATCTACAAAAATAAGAAACCCAGAAGCACAGTTTAGGTGTGCAAAATAACATCTTAACCACAAGACCAGAGTGTAAATCTGACCATAACAAACAATAACATTGCAATAAACCAAAATATGGTGATGTTGGCTTGTTTTAGAGCAGATAGACCTCGTAATTTGAGATCATTCAGCCATTCATGACTCCCTCTGTACATTATAATCTTCAAGTGTAATAGATCATTTGAGTACTAAACCTGTCTGAAACAGGTTATGCAACACAATGATCCAAACAAAACAAGTGAAAGAGTCTTGGTGCTGCAAAGGCCCAAACTCAAGACTTCAAACCATCTGAAATGTTTGCGATGAGACTGAGCTGCAGATGAGTTCAGTTACAAATCTCCAACTGATGAAAGTTTGACAGAATCACCGAAAGTAAAGTCACAATGATGAGACTGACTGCATCATACTGAAATAACTAACCAAGTTAATGGAACATCGTGAATTTAATTTCTAATCTAAACTACTGTAATTTGGTTTTGTGTAATTAGCAGAAATGTTTCCTTTGTTGCCCTCATTTGTAAAAGCATTAAAAGATTTATCTTTGTATATTTTAGGGAGGGAACATGGTACCACAATTTTGACATATTTCTGATGTAGGTTTTATTTAAAAGGAGCTAAAATCCCTTTGAAGAAATTGTATGCTTTACTGATTTTAGTCTGAAAAAGCTTTCAAGGTGAGTTTGCTGCATTTAACTGGATCTTAGCAGCAGCTGGAGAAATAAATCAGGTGCAACAGAATATAACATGCTACAGTAAATCATTTGAAATAACCTTTAATATAGTTACAAACAAATCTACAACAAGGAATATAAATCAAGTGGAAGCTGCAAGCAAGGACAAGGTGTAGCACAGTGTGTTCACATTCAGAGGGCTGAACGTGTACAAGTTATGTTCATTTTGAAAATACTAAAGTCTGATATGGCATCTGACATGTTGGCAATCTGATAATTTGTTATATTTGTGCAGCACTTTGTAGATTGTCATTTTCTGTCTTTATGGTGCTTTAAAACCAAAGTTTGTAAATTCCTACATAGCCCATTTGCCAAAACCCAGTCCATACAATTCAAAAACACAAAACACAAATCCAATGGTTCTCAGCTATGTGCCAGAGGGACCCAAGAGTCAGTCAACTATTACACATATTGTTTTCCCATAATCTGGTTTATATGTGCAAACCAGTGAACAGATGGAGAGGCTGGTGGTTTAAGAACACTCTTGGGGCTCAAAAGCAGGTGGCTGAAAACTACTGTACTATATAAAAGCAGGGGTGACAGAGGTGATTAAAAAGAGGTGTGTGTTGAGAAACATTTCCTGCAGATGCATGCTACAAATCATCACAGTGACAATATCATTTCATTTTAAAAAAAAAAGAAAAAAAAAAAAAAAAGATACCTTTCCTGTCGGGTGCGTAATGGGACATATCCACATCACATAGAAACCAGACAGTGCAGTGGTCAGTGCTGCTCTTTATATGCCTGGCAGCACAAATATCCAAAGTGGTCAGTATCTCTTCTGTGTTGTGCAAACAAGAAATAGCTATCTAAAAACACTTTCTAAAAACAAGATTATAATGCTCAATTTGAGACAAATTACTGTTGACAATAGTGTGCTGCCACCTTGTGGTCAAATAATAGCAATACACTGATGTCAACATTTAAAGTTCAATGTTCATCACATCAGTGTCATCTTGTCATCACTTAAAATTTCAAAGGCTACAGGACAGGAATGCATAAATTCAAAAAGTAAGGAGGTCACAGCAGAGGCACTGACCACTTTTACCATATTAACCTACAAACTGGAGGTGGTTCAACACGGCGGCTGTCAGGGCATTGACTAAATCAGCATGTGCATAGAGCTTAAGGATTCCTGATTTTGTAGAGTTAGAGAAGACAGTTGCAAAGAGTCATAAAAACAGGATAAGAAACTCAAAAGAAGTCCAGCCTCTGACAGAAGTGTACTTGCTGAGGCAATCCCGAAGACTTGAGTAATGTTGTCTAATGGGTTAAAACCCAAGAATGATCCCAGAGAAAGAAACAACGGTGTGCTGAGCATGCGGTTCTCAGCTTCGTCATTGGTAGAGCAGGTAGTTCTTGAGAGAGGCCGGCAGGGGCAGTCTATGGATTTCACTCAGACGGTCTCTTCCTAAAGCCACCCTCACCGAACGCCTACACAAGTCCATCAGAGAGAGGGGTTCAGCTGTGAGGGTAACAAGAGAAGGACAGTGGTGAGGAGCAGAATAAGCTTACATCTTTTTTTCATGTGTATAGAAATACTTAGTGAAAACGTTCATTCAAGATGCAACAACAACAAAAAAAAAAGGACATTTATCTTCTGCTACTATGGTTGTTTTGTGTTCAGCTAAAAGAAATTTCTTACATCCATTTTGCAACAAGGAAAGACATTCAAGGAAGCTGTTCACACAAACTTCCACTCAAAGAAAAGGTCAGATGATTGGTGGCTTGATCAATTTTCCTGACTACATCACAAACAAGATCTAAACCATGGAAATATGTTTTAAAAGTAGTTGAAACGGATTTTTGGGGTAGAACAGAAGAGAATTTGGGTCATTTACTGACTTAATCATTAAGTCAAGAGTCAAGATTAAACCCTCTCTATGTGAAAGATATTTAGAGAGATGTTTTGAAATTTTCAGTAGCTAATTTCAGTTTCAGTGTTTGTACAAATATGTTAAACAACCAACGGATCTAATAAAAAAGACTAACCTTATTGTCACATGTCACAACTAAAACCATAAAAACACAAAATGAGAAACTTTAACATTTAAAAAAACAGCAGTAATATTTCTCTGCTCTCAGCTAACAGTAAGAAGGGTTTTATCACAGCTGACTTGTGCATATCACAGCATATGCAGCACGTCTTGCACAGACTGAAACTAGGTCAAGAGATTGGAGCAGAACATAAAAATCTAATGAGCACAGAGCATTTGGTTAGTACATGTTTTCATATGCACCTATGTTCCCTCACTAAACCATGTGAACCTTTTATCAATAAATAAATTGGATTATTCCAACTGAAATTTGCTTCACATTAGTCAGGATGAAAACAAGCAGCATCTGTTTTCCCCAACATGAGCATGAGAAGCTACTTGGTGTTTTGCAAACATCTGCAGTGGAGGCTTTTCAGCCTCGCTGAAACAACCAAAACCAGTACAGCTAATCGCAAGAGAGCAGTTTACTGCAAGATCACATTTCTCCTGCATCATGTCCTCCTTTAAACCATCACTGTCATATGTAAAAGCAAGTAATGGTTACATTTAGGTCATCTTGATGTAATCTGGACTAGAAGGCAAGAAAAATCATCGGGGGTTATGACATTTACTGCTTTACATAACAGCCACACAGATGCTGCTCTACAGTTAGGCAGCATTATTTTTAAGGATTATTTAATAATTTTATAAATCTTGATCTTATTTTACTTGTACAGGTTGCTGTATTAGTGAATTGCAGAACACAGAGCACTTTTTTGTTTTGTCACTCGATCACGAACCTGTCAGGTTCAATGTGTGTTTCGTTAATGAATATCAAATGTTATGATTGTTTCTGCGATACAAATCTACACATTAAAGTAATCTTGAACCTTGAAGGCCTCTCATTTAAACTTTACAAAAAATTAAACCTTTATTACAATAAATTTTTTTTTTTTTTTTTTTTTTAACTTATGCAAACTGTAAACAAGATACTATGATGATGTTGTTTCTCATAATACATATTTTAGCATGTTAAAATATACTTACGATCGAGTCCATTTATGTACCGGATTCGTATTTCACAGTGTCCCCACACAGCACTCACCACGGGGTACAACTTCCTGCCTTTAAGTCCTCTGAACGCCACTCCTAAATAATGTCCATCCACTATATAACCCAGAGTACCCTCATCCATGTCCAAGACTACTAAAAGGGAGTCTGGTATTATGAAGGTATCATCTGGTTCGAGGAAGGCAGGGTAGGTTTTTCCTGGGAGATTCTTGCCATCGTGGTACAGTTTACTCCTGCACAGGTCCCAACCCCATGATTCCGCGTTGCTTCCTACCAAAGCCGTGTAGCCCACCGAATGCAGAGGAGCGTCGCTTGTAGCCACTCCAACCACCGCGTGCGTGCCCCTCTGGCGCATGGCCCAACTGATCTCCCACACATGCAGCCCCCTTGTGTAGCCAACACGGCCGCGGATGGCGTCCGTGCTCTGCGCCACGGGGTGCCTGTGAAACACCAGCTTGTTGTCATCCTTGACAAAGACATTGAGGGAGCGGTCTTCGTTGTTCCACGAGTGCTGGACCTGCACGTCCAGGTTGGCGGGAGGCATGTCGAGCAGCAGATCCAGTCGAGACGGCTTAGTGTGATTCAGGGCCTGAAGCTCCAACTTGAGGGGGCTGAACGCTGGATCCCGCATATCAATGGTTTTAATGCCACCTGGGACTTTTTGCCCCATGCTCCAGGTGGTTATAGCAGCTTGTCCTTCCCCCTCCTCCTCTTCTCCCCCCTTGCCCCTTCTCGGTGACTAATGGGGGGAGTTAATTAGCCTCAGACCCTCTCCTCCACCGTGCACCCACAGCCAAAGTGAAGTTTGTTGTCCAGTCCCAGTTGCAAACCATCGAGGTGAGACGAATATTGTTTGAAGGCTCCCTGGAGAAGTCGGAAGAGAGGAAAGCACAAAAGAATACAAATGTCACCAAGTTCTGACATGGTACATTAAGTTTACCATGAGGCCAACAAGGTGGTACAACTGTGATGACAAAGTATTTACTGGAAATATTACCAGCACACAGTGAATACAGCAATTGTTTACATCTAAACAGGAATTTCCTCTAAATATCCTAACTAAATCATTTTTTAAAAAAAAGAAAAAAAAAGGGTGGACAACAACTGATTAGCTGCAGGGATCCAAGTGGCCTCAAAAGTGCCTTTGTTCTCATGTGATTCACACAGTTTAAAAAAAATAAAGTCAGACTACAGTGTCCTATGTCCAATCTGAGACATACACTGAAACACAGATTTACTTTACAATGTCCTCACTTTCTGAAGCCTAACAAGTACTTGTAAAGACAGCATGATTTACTTCAGACTCCATCTAATTCAAAGTAACAAATTGTTTCACTCCCGAAAAGCACGACTCTACAGCCTTGTTTTTCACTCTATCAACTCACTATAATAGAGCCAACCAAGACAGACAAGATAAACAGGTTTCTGTCACTCAGCATGCAAATAGTTTAAGACAGAAAAGATTATGGATAATAGATTAGATTATCATAGAATAGACTGAACTGGTTTCAGTAAAAACCTCAGATTTAGTTGCAGTGAAGTCTTTATATGTGGATAAGTATGGTTGGGAAATGTGGCAATATACGTGTTATGCGAGTCCAAGAGATTGCTTTGTGTTGAGCCATTATGAAGAGTTGCAGAGCTGCTTTATGGCATCATGCACACCTGGAATAAAGCCAAAGAAAAATCCTCTGACTTACAGTCTCATTCTTGAATTTTGCCAAGAGACTTTTTAGTTTCCATTACTAAACAGCAACAGATTATTAAGATCAGGGGATGTTCAGTCATCAATTTATACGATATCAGCCTGAACTGATTAGAAGCCCTTTTTTAAACTTTTAAAAACAGGCTTTCCTTTGAGACAAATACTTGGAAGTGCCTCCTATATAGAGACCAAATTCATGCTTTAAAAGGACTATACACTGTGGTAAAATGTATGACCTTTGAAAAAAAAGCAATTGAATGCTCGACTATTTAAAGCTGAACGATTGTCACATAACATCTGGAGACCCAGTCCCCAACTTGATCACGGCAGACTAACAAAAAGAAAAGCACCACACATTTTCACATTACTTTAAAAACTGAAACTGAGATAAATATACTTTTATAAATCATGTGTGAGATCCACACATGTACCAAAGGGCTCTATGTGCAGCTGGTAAACAACAATTGTGTGTGCTTTTTTTTAATGACGTGATATCATGTAGGATTACAGTGCACAAACACGCTGTGGAGTTTCCAGTTCTTATTTGATTAGCCGTCTTCGATCACACGCCTTGCTTTCTCCAGACAAAGCAGAGACTAGAGTTTGATAAAATAGCGAAGCCAATTTAAACCACTTATTGAATATAAGAATCACTCTCTGAACAAGGTGGGACTTGAGACAACAGCAGCAAAAAATGTATCACATCAAAAAGGAAGAAGATATAAAAGCTAATGATCTTAGAGAACCACCAGTGTCAATAACAGTATTGAGGAAGAAAAAAAAACAAAAAACAAACATAAATAGTTCTTATATAAGATACCATTACTCAGCTCTTAAAGTAAATATTTCTACAATTGCCAAAAATTGGTTGAGAAAAAAAGAAAAGAAAGGAAATGGCTGGAGTTTTAATCTATTATATGACCGTCTGGTCAGAGAGAAACAGGAAAAGCAGTAATAAAACATCTGGCTTTAAAAATAAAATAAAATAAAATAAAAAAATAAAATAAAATTAAAAAAAAATAAAAAAAAGTTTTGCTTTGTTTGACCAAGAAACTGCCAAGCTAGCTGACTGGAGGCAGAAATTATTTAAGATCTGAAGAAACGTCACAAAAGGAGGAGGAATACCTGATTTCTTAATCAACTCTATATCAGACATGTAATTTTTGCACATACAGTGTTATTACCCAGTTTCATTTAAAAAAAAACAAAAACAAACAAAACATCTTACAGACAACGGAACATAAATGGCACTAATTAAGCTCACAGAACAACAACAACAAAAAAGTGACTTGTGGGTGCAGGTGTCACTGCTGTTGTTTGGTCTTCCTATTCTGCCTGTGTAGCAGTGAGACTGAAGATCGCGTTGTATAATGTGGAAAATTGTACTGCTGGGAAGGCCACTCTAATTGAATTGTAGACAAGAGTTCATTGAGCAGTGCCTTGGCTCTTCTTCTAATGCAAGTAAACAACCATTTAAAGGGGTCATGTCTCCTTAGTGATTGGAAAACAGGAGGGAAGAAAAAGCCAGCAGCGGGTGGCCAGCATCTGAATGTAAACAATCTCCTTTTCAATGCCTGTCCGCGATTCAGGCAAAGTGAAACTTGTTCATTTGCACACTCCATGAGTCAGGACTTTACCATTTTCCCTCCTGGTACAACACACACAAATCAAAACTAACAGAACAATACAAGGTCTTCCCACATTTACGTCGTCCTTAAAATAAATAAAATCAGTGGTATGAAAAGGTGGCTTGTGGAGGGATGTGTTTTGGGGGGGCTGAGAGCCAGGCCTGGGCAGGTTGGGGCCCTGGGATGGTTTAGAGCTGATTGAAATGCAGGAGGAAGTGCTTGATGGATTGGCTGAGCCAAGCAAACATTTGTTTCTGTTGTGAGGCTAAATTTTGTCTGAGTTCACCTGAATTTAGCCTGTTTGTTGACCTAGAAATCACATGGGGATGCAGGTTGACCAAAGACAAAGTCATACTTTCAGCATCTTACAGAAACATTTTACCTATGGTGCTCTATTGGACTTATTGGAACTTTGTTCAGCTGAGTTTTTTGTTTGTTTTTTTTTTTTGGTTTTTTTTTTCCAAATTAAACACATAATAAAAAAAACAAACAATAAACTCCATCCTCCTTACTGATAGAACTTGGACATGATGGCAGGTCAGTTTGTGGGACTATTTTGCAATGATTTATACTTGCTCTACTCTACCATGATCACAGTGCAGGGTGAACTAAACACGTCTTAGTACTTCCCGTTCCAAATCACAGAGGACCGACTCGCCTCTCAACAAAACAAACAAACAAACAAAAAAAGTCAGTTGTGCCATCAGCTACTGGTCCAGACTGACAAACCAGTTAAAGTCTTGTGTTCTTCATATTTGTAAGGAAGAAACGTGTTGGCTGTCGTTTCGGGAACACTCCAGTATAAGTCGTAGTGTGTGAATGAGTATACGGAGGCCTTCTATCCCGCGAGCTTGCCATGCTAGCCATTCTCCCATTTTCCCAGTCGTGGGCCAGGTTACCTTGTGCTCCAGGATTTGCACATTTACACGCGCCAACCATGCGTTGTTTAACCATCAATTTGTTAAGTCGTATGCATTGACCTACAGCTTGATGTACGTCGCAACATTAGTTGCACAAAAATTACAGTCCGTTTGCTGTTAGCGCAACGCAAACACACAACGTGGCCGGTGATAATGACCGGCAACGACGACAAAGCAAAGCATGCACTACTACTACTACTACTACTACTACTAAAGTAGACGCTACCGGAGCACGAGCTCTTAGCGATAGTTGTGTGCGACACCAAATATGCCGCGTGAAGACGACCACGGAAAGCGACACAAACACTTCTGCGGACACCGGCAAGGCTCTGCGGAGCTCAGAGGAAACAGACCTGCTTGGGTTGTGAAGCGCTGAAGCAGATGAGACCGGGCGAGCCGTCACCGTCTTCTGTTACTTCATCATAGTTTTCCTGTAGCTTGTCGTCTCACCTTTTAGCATTTCAGCCTGGACATGAATTAGGTGAAATGGTGATGGCTGCTGTAACATCTCTCGCATCACGTGGTAAAATGCTCCCAGCTGCTACACCAGATTAGGACCTCCCCATGACGATCTGCAGCCACAGAAAAGATGGCTTCGTGTCGGTTCTGCTGTGCGGGTCTTATCATTTTACACCAGATTTATTCCGTCTTTTTTTTCTCCAGAAAATTAAATTCGGTGCACACATTTCTGATTATTTCAATACCAAAATAATCTATTTAAAACTTAAAATATTTTCATTGCTTTTGATGATGTATGTGGATGTTTTATTTCAGATTAGTTATTTGCTAATATTTAACCCGAGTGTAAAATGTTTGAAGTGAAAAAGATTATAGCACAACTATGTTTTAATATTCTAATTATTAATCAAATATAGTACTTCGCTTCTCGTCATTGGCTTAAATTCATAAGAAATATTTTGACCTGAGATACAGCTAACTTAATTTGTTTTAAATTACAGCATTGTATTAATTAATATAACACAACGCATGTGACAAGAAAAAGAAATAGAACAACAGCAGAAAACTACAACATTCCTGTGGGAGGGAAATAAGACAGAAATGTTCAAGTATGCAAATTGGAAAATTGGGACAAAGGTTTAGAATTTTTTGCCTCCTTTTCTGTCCTTTTGTCTGTGACCTGGGAATTGATCAGAGCATAGCGAAAGTTCTCCTATAACACACACTTAGAGGAAATAGGAGAGAAGAAAGAGGAGGCTTGCTGTAAGAGCAACAAGCAAGGATACACCTCTAGATCTTATTCAGAAGTCTTTTCAGCATCGTTGAGGTGCAGTAATAAAATACTGCTGTATGCTGCTACAGCAATGCAATGGTTAGATAATAGACTTGTATGTATCACATGTCATGTTCAACACAGGCTCTACTACAAGAAAATCACAATTTAATATGTCATATTTCGGCACCTCCTCTTTCCTTCATGGTTGTCCTTGTCCCTCTGTTTCTGTCTTTGGTGGAAATAGCTAAGGATGTGGAAATTGGAAAATAAGATAAAGGGTCAAATCAGAGGACATTAAAATATTGTGTTGGAAAATTTTTCTCAAAATTCTCATTCCAATGCTATCACCAGTGTGAAATCATAATATAATGCTTTTGAAAGTAACCCACCGTGTTGGATTTAGGTCTTACAGGGTGAAGTTAGTCATCCCACAATGTTTTAAAAATTTTACATATGCATTTGACTGAAAATGCTTATCAGACATTAAAGATTATTTTATGTGTAATGAATTCATATGCTCTGCAATTACACAGATAATAAATAATCAGTATTTTTTCAAAATATGTTAACAATAGGATACTTCTGAATAGTGTCTTGATTTGTGAATTAGTGCTGGCTGTCCTGAGGATATACAACAAACACAAGATAATAAAACTAACCAAAAAGGATTAACAAACATCATTTGTCTCAAAATATGCAAAAGCCATATGACCAGCTCCTGCTCAGGGATGACATTAATAGCTGCACCAGTCAACACTGAATTTCCATGCACTGTAACCATGATGCTTTTTGTTGTTCAGCTTGGCCTTGAGGCCATTCAGTCCCCCCAACTAATGATGTTAGTGAGTCAAGCTCCTCAATGAGAGCTCCTCTCTTAGTCACAATCATACTTCACTGACTGACACACAGAGACCTGGGGAATATTATGTACGTTCCCTGATGGGTCATTTGGACTGAACGGGATGATGCATGACATTCTCATGTGCCGGACAGCTGATATAGTCACTTCTAATCTTTCAAACTGATAATAATAACAAATCAGCAGCTCACTTACCACAAGGCAGAGTCACAAAGCTAACAGAAACAAATACAGTCATTCATTCAGTCTATATTAGATGTGACCCTAGTGAACCATTATTTGCTCCTAAGTAGTTGCACTTGAGTTCCCCAACACTGACTGGTATCCACTGAACCTGCAACCCAGTGTGAGTCAGAGCAGACATATGCAGTAGTGGTCAGTGATACTTGGGATGTACTAGGACACTGTTGCCATCTAGTGGATTCACTGGAACACACACCTACCACTAGTGTTACACTGAGTTTTTACATAGCTCATCTCCATTCATATAAAACACATGCAGAGAACCATTTAACTCCTGGAAGAATCCCACTATACAAGGTGCACCCATGCTCATCCAGATTAAGTGCTGAGAGCTTCAAATATGTGTGGTCGATTGCCGAGTGAACATTCTCCTCTTAAATTCCTCCTTAACCTCAATCCTCATGCTTATTTCCACACTCATCATCTGACTTTTCAGTGACAGCAACTGGAATTAAAGGGACTTTTATATATGACCTTATTTGTCCACTTCGTGAGGCTTTTGAAGGTAACATGGCTCATTTTACATCCTTTGGTGAGGAACATAGCTTGGCGACTTGAATTACCTTCCACTCAGCTCATCTGCCAGTGAAAATCCCATTTTCCCATGCGGTGATGGTGCAATGTGCTGAGCTTGGTGATATCTCAGGGCCATTCCACAGTGGAGGAGGGGCAGACAGACATGCTTACTGCCTCCCTTTTAGAAACCATCATTTCAGCAGGATCGATAGTACGTCCCACTCCACGGCTGGTAGAGTGCATTGCCTTTACAGGGAGTGGAGGACTGCAGGGTATGCGTGGACAGCTGCAACCAAGGCAAGTCCAAGCAACGCACACAGTCAAGGTGAATGATCGCATGCTGCGTCAGACACTCTGCTGCTCACTTGCACCAAGATGCAGTTTCTGAAGAGGGCCAGTGGGTGGATGCTGTCCTCAAGTTGTGGATGCAGTTGCAGGAAACATACTGGTGAAGCTTTTGAACTAGTTCAGACGCCAGGTACTTGCTGACTTTTTTTTTTTTTTGTCTCCGATTCACAAACATGCATGGAGATAATAAAGGTTTTCATCTGATGCATCTTGCATAAATTTCTCATTATACCTTTTGAATCACCCTGCAGGTCTTTGACTGTATTGAAGGTTGAGCACTTAAATAGATTCATGCTGTAGGTGAGACTCATGTTTCAGTGGATCGCTTGCAATATAAGACCTGCACAGTTCAGCTCTGTAAAGGCGAAATCCTGATTCAGCAATAAAAAAAAAATCTTTACTGATACTTGGAGTAGTGTGGACAAGCAGATATTTTGAGATTGACTCTGGGAGTACTGACCTCAGGTCACTTTTTTTCTTTTAATAAGAGCAGTGCACTTTGTGAGGCTCGAAAGGCCCAGTGAGTTGTTGTAAGCCCTGTTTAATTTCAGCCACAGTCACATTTTTATTGTCAAGAACAGTTTTGCTATACAAGCTCTCAACTTCACTTATATATATATATATATATATATATATATATATATATATATATATATATATATATATATATATATATATATATATTTTTTTTTTTTATTTTTTATTTTTTTTTTTTTTTTAACAAACACTGCAGTAAAGGTCATGTCCCGAGTTAAACCTTGAATCTTTTTAAAAATGTGACTTTTTGAAATAACCGAGAAAAACAAAGCAACATTATTCTCTGTCCAGCCTGGTTGAATTTACAATAAATACGATAATCAGCAAAATAGAATTACATAGGCTTGTGTTCATTTACGTTTCCAGCATTTTTTTTTTTGTTTGTTTGTTTTTGTATATACATTCGTCAGCATGCGCATCTAGCGAAAATATTCTACTTGTGTGACTTTGAATGTAGCTCTTGCTGGTTTAGCGTAAGAAAAGGGCGTCAGTTGGGAGAGGTGAACCACTGCAGGGCAGGGGGATGTGGACAGGACAGGATATGGTGCAGTACAAGCATCCCCCCACTGCTCAGATCGCTGCTCATTTGTCAAGTTGCCTGCAGACTTGAATGGTGCATTGCTGCTGAAACACAGAGAGGCAATCAGCAGAGAAACAGCGCACCTTGTCCACCTGAGAGGGGTCCCAGGTGGATGAGAGCCTGCTTTGCAAATGTGCAGATAAAATATTCTTGCTGTTTCCACAATATACACAGCAATACATTTAAAATGATGATGAATTTCTATTGTTCATTCCAGAAAGGTGCAACTTACAGTCTTTGTCATTTCAAAAACTTGTACAAATCTCAGATTGTGCGAAAGCAAGTTTGACGTTGCAACAGCGAAGTGATCTGGTTGTGGCAGGGAGACTTACTGAGCTAATCCTGCAGGTCATAAGCAAAGCCAGTAGCTGGCCACTCTGTCTGCATATCCTGGGAGGATGTGGGGTCATCTTTAGCTATCACAGCTCGTCAGAAAGTATTCTGGATGCAGGCTGATCCTTCTCATCCGTCACACAGCAGTTTGGCACATGCAGACCCTCTGTAGACCGTGTTTACATCGAGCTCAATGGGGAGCTCATCCAGAAGTAAAACTGGCAGCAACAGTGCTTTCCTGGTAGGAAGAGAAAAATATGAGCAGAAATTATGAGCATGAATCAATAAAAAGTACACCATATTTTCTAATCTGACTCATCAGCTGCAAAGAATAATGGAGCTGGACTAAACTAAGGTCAGGAATGCAGCTATAAAATCAATCTTGCCACCTTATACTCTCTAGCCTGTAGTGGATGAAGGAGTTAGAACGATAAAATTATACTATTTATGGCAGCAAATTATTTGATGTGATATCATCTTAATTGATGTTTATTTTTGAAACAATGGATCCCATAATCCAAGCTTTTTCATTTTTTAAATACCAGTAACATCTGCAGGCCTTTCTCTACATGTCACTGCAACTAAATAACGTTTATCTTTGAAACACATATAAACAGAGCTTCAGCTGGACAGTGTGATAAACAAAAATATAGTCTTCAATACTATTCTGTCAAGGAAGAAGAAGAAAAGATTAAGAAATTTTAACAACCCATGAATCACTTTTCTGAGCATCTAAAAGCATCGATACCTAACAGTGTGATGAACTGCTAACCAATTCCACACCTGCATAGAAAATGAACTAATTAATGAATAATAACAAGAGGGTTTACAAGATTATTTAATCATTAACATTTAGATGGGATCATGAGACATACAAAACAGATTATTTGTCACGTTTATCTCACCAAGAAATTGAGTACCACTAAATCAGATCTATACATGTGTTTCACCTTGAACGATCGTCTTGACACTAAAAACATTTGACATCTGTGACAAATAAGTGCATCATTCACACTATGAGTGACGCCTAATTGCATAATTCTATCAATAACAAAGGTACTGACAGCGATAACCACACTTATCATGGCACTAAGGAAAAAACAAACAAGCACATACACACACCCACCAAATAATCAAATTGGTGAAACATCTTTAAAGCTAAAAATTAAGATTTTTTAGTTATTCTGCCAGTATCAGACAAATGCATCAGTAACAGCGTCGAAGGTACGTCCTGTGTGTTGGATTACACTGATTTAACAACTAATCTTCATAATTTCTCAACAATAAGCACATACTGTGTATACTTGGAAACACACAGCTGACAAGTGCAATGAATCAGTAAATAGTATCCATTCATTCATTCATTCATTCATTCATTCATTCATTATCCTATCCGCTTAGTCCGATTAAGGGTCGCAGGGAAGCTGGAGTCTATCCCAGCAGTCTTTGGACGAAAGGCAGGGTACACCCTGGATAGCTTGCCAGTCCATCGCAGGTAAACAGTATCTGTTTGATACAAACATATCATCAAACTACTTTTAAAAAGCAGGAATGCATGAGTTAATAACAATTTGTGTGAAAACTTTTATGTCCTCACATTAGCTTAACTGTTATGCAAATTTACTAAAAACACAGCACGTACTAAACTTTTTCTTTATTTCAAACATCCAAGTAAGGATATCTTAATTCAGCTGAACATACAATTCTGGGGCCAGAAATGCTTACTAGTGCATCAAATATGTAATAATCTGTAGATGAAAGTAGTTTTCAACAAATGCTTGGTTCAGCCCTGTTTGAGTCTCAGCTTTCACCCTCATTCATTATCTTTAAACACCACACAGGGTTGCTTGAGGTTGATATTACAGCCTGTGAGAGGTTGATCAAGACATCCTGCAGTCTCTCTCCGTTTCAGCTGATCTATGTGTTAAGCTTTGCTATAACACTGTTGTACAGACAGGCTTCTGCTGCTGACACCTCCAGCTTACAGAGCTGCTGCTCATTCACTACAAAGGAGCAGCCAGCTGCCAGAAGTTTAGTCGCTCTCCATCATAAACCCTTTCCTACCATCTGATTCACACTGACAGACGAACTGATGACACTCTGCACTTAATGCACATTTAATTCACATTTTGGGGCTGTGTTTTCAAAATAGGATATTTAAAATCATTAAGAGTAAGACTGGAGGATACTGATTAATTTGAATAGATAATAGAATCTCAGTAGCATTGGTGAATATGCATCTGAGCTTCTCCGCTTAGTTTAAAATCTGTCCGTGCAGTCTTTGCTGTCCAATCATTTATTAAGTGTTTTGTTCTTAACAGTATCTTTAACTCCACTTGGCCTTAGGAAGAATCTGCTCAGCTTCACAAAATGAGGTCAGCAAAGAAGCACTGGTGCAGTGAGACACGCCACACATTTCCAGCGCAATGTCAGGATTCTTTATTTAGTCTATTACTAATCATTGCTAAAAAGAAATAATAATAAAGACAGACAGATAGTAATATGTTTTTTCTAATGTTTACAGCATTGGCAGCTATAATTAGATCATTTCTGAAAAAATTTGATGGGTGCCAATGCAACTACTTCACACTCAGATACAGTAGACCTAGACCAGAAGGTTGGACACACTTTCCCAATGAATCTAATCGGGGAACATTGTCCAAACATTTTAGGGTATATATATTGGCTAAGAAATGATTTGTAGTGACATACATGATGGAAAATGTCACAACAAAGCAGCTGCAATGCAACTGGTTGGCAGTGCTGGAGTCCTGATGGTTTGGCCACTCATTGGGAATGGCATATCCGTGTGTAGCACAGAAAACACAAATGACCAATCAGTTCAGCACATCACTGAGTGCTTAGAGATTGTGTTGGCATACAGCTGACTGTGGAGGCACTAGCAGTCAGTTATGTGTAATATATTGCATATTAATTACATATTGCTCAAGTGCATCTCCTTTATGACTAGAGCTTAATGGAAAATTCACTTAAAAAGCCAGATGAAGTATATGAAAGTGTACGTATGATGAATTTTTTTTTCTAAAAAAAAAACTTTTAAAATGAGACTGTAATATTGTTTAAACACATGCACAGTAGTAGCACTGAGTTAGTACCATCCAAAGCCGTCACCCAAAATACTATGAATGTGTAATGTTAAATTTTGAAATTACGATAGCTAAATTAAATATCAAATATTAAACAGGGCTTACAAAGATCCCCTCCAACAACCAAGCGCTGTTCACAAACAAAAAGTCATATCTAAAGAAAATGTTGACCCATGACTGCCAGAAGGGTCTGCTCAATGCAGAAATGTAATTTTTACAATTCTATGATGTTTTATGAAGTTTTATGATGCGTTTAAAACAACCTTCTTCTCTGGAGTTGAGGAGAAAATCAGACACACAAATATAATGGCTTCAAACTTCAAATTGTGTAAATAAAATAAGTCTTCTTAATAAAAAGTCAAAACACAAAATTCCCCATTGAAACATGCATTTTCATAGAACTTTAGTGGGGACTGAGTTGAAATTACTGGCAGTGTTTGACAGAAAAAATTGTGACAGAAACAGGAGAGTAACAAGGAAGAAATGCAGACAAATCATAAAATGCTTAAAAGCATTGGGACTTAATGCTTAAAAAGTAAAATGTCATTTGGATCATCTGACAACCAAAGGTTAGTCAGCAAGGAAAAGCAATATGACATAAGAACAGCATACCAGAGAAAGTTGGGTTTTTTTTTCTAAGAATTAAAGATGGAGTGAGGTTTCACCACTCTGTAAAGGAATGTGTGGATAAATCATTTAAGAAAAACATTTTTCAGTCGAAAAGAATTTTATAATTTTTTCGAGACAATGAATCACAAAGGAGGATTCAGAAAATCAAAAATGTCCCTTTAAAAGGGACCAGTCTAAAACTAATTTTGAATGGTTGTGATCTGAAGGCCTTTATGCAGCACAACATCAAAAAGACATGGTTTAGTCAAGGAAGTCAGTTCATGGCTCTAAAAACACTTTCTGAAACATTTTATCACTGCATGCCAATATTTATGTTAAATTCTACCACTTTAAGAATAAAAACATGTACACCTTGCTAATTTCAGCAGGAAGTTGCCAAACTGTATTCTACACATATTAAGACAGTAACGTATCAGAGCCAAGGTACTTTTACTGGCTTGCCTACACTTTACAAGCTTAGAGAGTTAAGTTAAAAGATGATGTGATATGGCACAGTGGAAAGCATAGCTGTTTTAATTTCTTTAAACATACTGCTGGTACATGTTACAAAAGAAGTTTATGATCTCTCTGTTATTGCATTATTCTGGTTTGCTTTTCAAAGAAACACACAACTTAAATAATTTAAAAATCATTGCATTCTGGTTTGATTGATATTTTGCAGAATGATGTTGTTTTGGAAACTGCACATCCCATCTGACTAATCGTCAGAGAGTTTCACTTTTAAGTGTGTCTTAAACATCCCCTATTAACGAATTCAGAAATTAATTTCGCTGAGCAAAAGTAAACGGAAAGTCTTCACAGAAAATCTTTTTAATGTTCTGTTTCAATGAACCAGCCGTTAATTGTGAGTAAAGGCAATTCTCTTCTTGACTGACGAGTAGTGAGAATTAGTCTGAACTGATGTGTAAACCAAACAAGCTGCTGAGCTTGTGAATCAATGTGTCTATTATCTTTCCTGGACTGATCAATTGAACTACGGAATGAGCTGTGAATGGCAACAAAAAAAAAAGAGAGAGAAAGACAGAGGAAAAAAAGACACCCGCTAAGTCACCAACCAGTGGTTAGGCTCATCTCCATTATCTACAAGTTTCATGCCTGTCCATATTTGATGGATAACCTTTATTCCCTCAGATGAATATTGCCATAGTATTATTACAGTTCATTCCACAACATTAAGTGCTAAAGCACAATCAGCTGTTTAAACGCTTCTCATAAACACTCAGTGTTCCAGTTTTCTCTGAACTTTATTTGAAACACAAGCAAGATAAAGTAATTTCTATACAGATACAATGAGCGGCATAAAGACAACTCCGCTGCAACTTATTTGATATATGAGCCCTCACACACATTTACACATTGTGTCCTTTGTTGGGCTAACAAGCGAGAATATTAAGTCAAAAGGAGAACCAGTGGCGATGAAGTGACAGTAGCCAGGTAAAGCATTGCGAGGTAATCCAATAGGACATGTAAAAGGGCTCCTCCTCATGGCTTATTCATTAGAGGGGATGTCATTACTGAGCGTGGGCTATGTGAGGGATATGCTGGCGGGGGCATTTTCCCCGGTGTCACAGAGTGCAGAGGACAGAAGCTGTGAGGCTCTGCAGACTGGTGCAGCAGCAGATCGTACATGCAGAGAATGGTGCTTCACTGTCAGCTGATGAAAAGTGTTTGCAGGATACATACCAATGACTAATATAGACACTGATTTAATGGACACCTTCATGTAGCAGGACTTCAGTTGTCCATTATGGGAGATTTACTGATTCAGCAATCTGTAGCGGTGTCTGTATTCTAAGGGAAAATCTGGAAACTATATGAAGAAAATGTTTTCATGCCATAATGTGCTTGAAACAGGTAAAAACAGGTAAACAGAGACCCTGTCTTAAGAGTCAGGGTTGACATTATATGGATGCAGTTCCTAATTTTTCTCCAGATGATGGGAGGATCGCAGCATTCAAGTATGGACCCAGGCACAACAAAGTCACGTAAAAAATAAAAATAAAAAGTCACCTGCAGCAAGAAGCAGAGTGAGCTGCAATGCTGCAGGAAAAAAGCCAAGATGCTAATGCCTGTAACACGTAGGATTTCTAATTGAGTTAGCATTATTCACACAGTGTCCAAATGTCATCACTAAAGAGCACCACCAAGTGCAAACAGACACTGTAGAAAGAGAAGATGAAGAATTGAGTCTAACTAAATGATAGATGATCTTACTTTCACAGAGTTGAGCAAAGCATAAAAGACTATTTTTTTTGGTCAAGATATTTCTATATTTTAGCGCACTGCAGAATAGCACAAGTAGAGCAGTGCATCTTGGGTAATGATTGGTAGGAACAGGGATTGCAGATTAAGGACATTTAGCTTGTCTGAGGAGGATTTTGTGGTGTGCCTCTGAGAATTGCTAAACTCTGAACTAGCTTTGAGATGGCCCAACATGATTAATACTCATTTGACAGGTGACACTTCGTCAAAATATATTTCTTTGGTATTCAATAAGTTAATTGACTTTTTAGAAGGTGAATTTAATTTTAAAGTGTTTATTTTCTTAATTTAGTTTGACAGAGTCACATTTCTCTAATCTCACAAGAATAATTTAGTTCTAAGATGCATTTTTCTTAAAACTTATACACACAGTCGTTTCTCCTTCCAGGAATTTTCTACTATGACAACTTCCATATCACTCTTGAAGAGAAGGTCCCCAGTGGAACAGCTCCTCTTGGGGCTTCGAGCATCCTCATTTCTCAAAGCAGCTATTACTGTAGCGTGAAAATTAATAAGAGAGGTTAGCAAGTGATGTGCATAGAGGGGGGTCTTTCTCTTGCTCTCTTTTGAGGAGTCCTTTACACTGATAATTCTTGGGGGAGGAGGAGGGGTTGCTGAGGAGGGCGGACTGAAGATGTGCACATACACTGACCCTTGAGGTTGTGTTCCCCTTTAAAAGTCCCATCCCACTCAGATACGCAGAGCTCATGCAGGATCTGCTGCGGCAGTGGGGGAACACTGCTGAGCTGTGCAGTTTATGCTGCCAGCAAGCGTGCAAAGAAGAGGAGGGGGAGCAAGCGCCGTACCGGAGGAGGAGGAGGAGGAATGAGGGAAAGAGAGAGAGGGAGTGCAAACAATGTCATTCTGTTCAGGAGGTAATGCTGCAGTCAACTTTGCCGCGCCATGAAAGCACATCACCAGCGACCAAGAGGCTCAGAGTGAGTGCAGAGAAGTTTTCCTCCTCTCCTTCTTGTGTGTGATGCAGTGCAAGACTGAACTGTAGGTAAATATTTCTTTCTTCTGTAGTCTGGTTTACCTTGCATTATGTCTTTTTATGTGTCTTTGTCTTTATTAAGGAGAGGGTATCTCTTATATTACCCTTCGGGAGTTGATATATGTCTGTCAGTGAGCATGCCTGCAGTGCTGAAGCTCCACGCTGCTTCTGTCTTATCGGTTTCATCCTCCTCTGCACCAATAATAACCAGGCAGTGGCCAGCCAGACAGCCAGTCAGCTAGCAGTCAGGCTTCACTGCTCCCTCATCCATGTTTAACACATGGTACAGACTGGAAATAGCAGCCGCCGTGTCAGATAGCGGCTAGTCAAGAGGACTTACCATTTGACACAAGGGCAAAAAAAAACTTAGCAGGATGCGAATAGTTTCCTCCTCTGAAGGAGACTTATCTTTGCTGACTCTGCTTTGGAAAGAGTTGACAGTCCCAGATTTTTATGTTCCCCTGCTAGCTGTTGGTTTAAAACTAAAGATAACAAGTAATTATGTATATTATGCTGGAAACTAATAAGAAGGATGCACTGTAACAATGATCCTGGACTGTCAGTGATGGGTGCTGACTGGTGAAATGAGAATGAGGCTAGCATGGCCTGATGGGACAGAAGAGCTGTGGTGCAGTCGTGAAGTTGTGCTGTAGCTGCTAAGACTTCTCTGCCATCCTATAAGAGGATACCTGGGAAGAGTGCGGCTCTGACAGATTATTTCTGAAGAGTTTGACACATGCTGTGTGAGACAAAGTGTGCTAAGCTGTTTCCATGCGTGCAAAGATAACTTTGGGAGGGTTGTTTCTTGGATTAAAAAAAAGTGAAGATTGCTCATTGCAGAGACGCTCTAGCACTCAGTAATGCTGTACAGCAGCGACAACAGCATTTCAGAAACTCTAAAAGTCAGTGTTGCTACTTTTGTCTCACTGCAGTATCTGTGCTCAACTCCAAGCTTTTTCAAAAGGGATGTAAAAATAGTATAGGGCAGAGAAGCTTGTTATAAGAGTGAGTCAATATTAAAAGTATACTCTAAAACCAGTGGGCAAAGAGTCCGGACAGGTCAGCCCCGAGTTCACCTCAGGTAACTGTGCTAAGACCTTGAAAAGAATGGCCCTGGTTCTCACCGGCTGGCTTTCCGTGAGGCTGAAGCGCACAGCATCTCTGGCCTTTGCATTTCTTCCCACTGCAGGCAGGTCAGTGCAGTGATGATAGAAAAAGTACTTAAAGTCTGCACTACATTCAGAGCCTGACATCATCTAGGAACATCTGCAGTTCTCCAGCACACAAGCTCATTCAGGGTGGGTGCTGCACTACCAGCAAAGGAAACTGCCGCACTCACCTGATGTTCTTTGCACCTAATTTCTGCCCCCCCACCCCCCCTCTTCTCTCCCACCCTCTCTCCTCTTTATCCCTCCTTCTCTTCCCTCATCTCCAGTTTCTCTACTGTAGTCTCTCTGAGGTACAGTTGGCCAGCACAGCAACTCACCGGCATGCTTTGCACCTCTGCGATTCTGCCCCCTCCTCCTCCTCCTCCTCCCTCTGCTGAAAAAGTATGCAGCACATGCTCTCACCATCCTCCTTGAGCAATTTGCCTGAGTGAATAGAAACAGGGAGAGAGAGAGAGAGAGGAGGAGGGGAAAAAAAAGGCAAGAGCCAGTGAGCCGGCAGCAGAACACCAATCCTGCAGTGTCCTGCAGCAATTGAGCTCCTGCAGTGCTGGCCTCTAATAGCACACATGCGCAGACAGAGACAGATGCAAACACAGGAATATGGAGATGTGCATTTATCATTCTTTCTTCAGTCAGACCTTCAGTCACGTGACACAGCGTCGGCCAGAATCAGGCAGAGGCCAGGCAGAGAAGGCCTTCTCACTGCTTTGGAGTTAACAGAGTTTAGAAGCAGAAGAGAAAGAAACAGATGATTGCTCCCCCCCCACATCCCCACCCCCCACCCCCGATGGTGCATTGTCCCGTTCCAGCACTCCAGTTCCGATGATGTAATCAATGCAGCAAGCTTTGAACTTGCTGGGCTAGAGAGTTCCCCCCCCCCCCCCCCCCCCTCAACTCCCCCATGCTGACTGACACAGATGTAAATGTGAGGTCTCGCTGCAGTCTTGTCCCAGGTAGGAAAGCCGATAAATTAGTTTCATGTGACGCTTTAGCAAATGAACAGCAGAGAAAATAATTTCCTGTGAGTGGCCCAGCTCAGTGGTTCTCCATATTTCAATGTTGTGTAAACAGATAGTTCATGCTTGCATAAAATTAAGAGTCAAATTAGCTGGTGAAACGGCTGGCACTTCATCAAAAGGCTAATGTGCAGCGCAGTGTTGCACCAACACTTCCAATATATTAAAGCAAGTATCTGCCGGCAAATGGTCCCTCTCTGCTCTTTTACAAAGTTAGAGTCAAGTTCATTCAGACGGAAAAAGAGTAACCTCCAAGCAGAGCTTAAAGTGCTTAAAATCTGTTTGGATGTCACATCATAGTGACTTTGCTATTTCATTGATACGGACTTCAGTCTGTTGACAGGCTGCAGTGAAGAACATCACCAGTGATGTATAGTACGGTGCTTTAGAAATGCTCAGGCAGCCAAACTCAGACCATATTGTGGCAGGTGAGTTTTGCTGAGCTGGCTCCTGCCGCTGTAGCCAGAATCTGCCTAGTGATCAACTTTCACTTGCAGCAATGATGAACTGGCATCACCCCTCCTCTAGTAAAAAAAACCCCAAAAAAACCCAGCGAACATTAGAATAATTAGTGCTCATAAATGGTGATGATTCTGCACCTTTTGATGCAGTGTAATGTGTCAGTAGCTAAATAGCACACGAATCCTGCATAATGAGTGTGCACACAAACACACATTTTATATATGTGTATATGTATATATATATATATATATATATATATATATATATACACACACACACATACACATACCTGATACGGAGAAGATTCTGTCTACCACTGCATTAATGAACTGATTTCAAATTCAGATTTGACATCAAATGCTAGTGCTCTTACAAACCATTAATATTTTAACAAGTATTTCATATCTTTGTTGATGCATTCCCTGTGATTTTCAGTTTTATATTTCATACAGATGATGGACTTCATCTGTAATTGATGTGACCTACTGAGGGTTACAGTATAATTTGATTTGATGAATAAGCAGTTTTCATTTGTATGCTGCGCTGCTGCCTTATCACCTCTTCTATAAACTAGGCTATGTATTCTGCTAAGACAGAAATATTTACAAATACATGAGGAGAAGTTAAACAGACTTTAACAGACTGGCATTAGTCAGGAAACAGACTTTGAGTGCTGTTTTCATCTTGGGGACAGAGTTGTCATTGCCTCCAAACAGAACTTTATTTATCATCTGGGGTGTAAGACATTTTCATTAATTGTCATGTTTTTTTAATCACATCATTACTTTGAACACTAACTTGTGTTGAAGTGTTTAAGGTGAAAGCTATGCTAACCCACTGAAGCAGGCTGAGTCATGCTGGGTCTTTTCTGGGCTTCCCCCCTCTCTGATCCTCTGCTCCTCCCCCTGTGGTCTAGGCTCATGCACCAGTCCGGCTGCTGGTGGCGTGTTGGAACATGCCTTGACTTGTTGCACTGCCTGGGTGAAACAGAGAAACAAGAGGCAGAGGGAGAGAGAGAAGACACTGGTGGTCAGCTGTTATCTTGTGTGAAGTGACCCACACACAGGGAGAGCCCCGCAGCACCCATGGTTAGACTCTTGAAAATTCAGTCGAATGGAGGCGAGGGTGGATGGAGGAGCTCCGCTGCTGCCTTGTTGCCTGGTGAGTGTCAACACTGTGTGTGAATAAATGCCTCTGACATTAATGCAACTGAACACTTAGGTCAACTTCTCATTAACTGCAAACGGTTAACTGCATTGTCCATTTGGTGTACAAAGGGTCAGTTTCCAGAAATTGATACTGTGAGAAAGTCAAAAAGGCAAACGGAGGCCTTCAGATCAGCAGAGTTAAGGCTTTGAGTTGATGTAAATACAAATGACATAATTTTAATCTGAGGCGTGCAGACCTCTGTGTTGTGAAAACATCTAAGGGAGAGCTTTAATGCTTTTACAAAACTATGGAAATTAGGAAAGACGTTACTGAATTAGGAAAGACGTTACTGAATCTGGACAACAACACACACCCAAAGGCAGTTGCACAGTAACCTCACACAGACAGCGCAATGAGTGACCCTTTCACTATTAAATCTTCAAAGAGAAAAACAACTCTGTTCTTTATTTCTTCTCCTGTGTTCAGAAGGACACTTGGTTTCCTTTAAAATATCTAGCAAGCAGCCTTTCCTCAGGCTAAAGAGAAAGTTAAGAGTTTCTCTCAGCAAATGTGAGTCTGAGTAGATTTGAAGTCTGCAAAACATGAGGTGCAAATCATTTTGAAAAGAGAAGTGTCATCAGTGTTTTAGTCTGGAGGCGGCAAAAGATTGCACACAGTGTATACAGAGATACAGATAAACAGGTCCAAACTGTCCGAATTGTCACACGCAATCACATTAGTGATAAACTCAGCAGTAAAAACTCATAACAGCTTGTGAAAACTGAAATACATTAATCAGTCAATGACTCAGATAATAACCACTTAGTTTCCACTACCTATGACCTGTGTTTCATGCAGTCTGATCGTTACTCAGGTTACTGTGTTTTTAAGCAACCAAGAATAGTGCATGTGTGTGTAAATTGCTGAATTCTAAAAATAATTCAGTTTGACATGTAATTCAGATTTGTTGATGCAGATTCAGTATATTTTCTCCAAAATAATCTGTTCAAGTAGTTTATAAGTTTTGTTACTTCCAACTCTCATCTACCTAAATGCCTCCAAATTAGGGTTTGTAATGATTATGCTTGAGTATGCTTTGAGTGGTCACTGGCAGACGTAAAACTGTTCAGAACCACTGCTGTACAATAAATACTGGCGGCATTGTTAGCCATAAGATCATTAGGTGAGTGGAATGAGATTGGAGCAGTGAAGCATGGCTGTTCAAGCGTTAGCTGACACTGGAACAACCAAGAAATGTACAGCAAGAGTGCGGAGGGGTGAAGATAAGAAATAAAGTACAAGGGGGTGTTGATGGGTAGAAGGGTGAATGTGTTTTTATCCCACAAATAATGAGCCCTGACAGTAACGGGATCCAGCATACTCAATGTAGGTGAGTCCGAGGTTTGAGTGTGTGTGTCTAAGATTTGTTGAAATGATTCAAAATCTGTGTTGCTGAGAATTGTTGCCTGTAGGTCGAACATGTCACAAACTGTAGACTTCTTCACGAGTACTGCTGCTGTAACAGCAGAGCCCCACGGATCCCTGTACTAACGTTGTCTAAGGAGTCTAACACGATCTGCTTGATGCATGCTATCACTGCAGAGTAGGTTACATGTAATTCTGACTTTTTATTTGAGATCATCAACACTTCTGTACATAGTTTTGACGAATAATTTGTGCAGTTTGAAACTTATGCTGACATCACTGAGTTATGAGCAACAGAGGAGATGAGACTGACAATACATGCAAGACAGAAAGTTTCTCTTTCCAAAGAGGGCCTGAACAGAACATAGAAAAAAAAACACATCATGGACACAAACTTAAGGAAACTGGATGGAATAATGCACATGCCGACATAATTACATGGCTCCATGCTGTTTATCATGTGGAAAAGAAGCCATTATTAGTCAAAACAAATACCTGATTCAAGCTTTTAAAAACAGTTTAAAGAGTGTTATAAGAAAATGTCCTTTCATACTTTACTTAGTCTGTTAAAAACAACATATCATCTGACTAATCACACTTCAAGAACTTCAAGTATAACACTAAAATTGGATGTTTTCTGACAATTTGAAGAAAAGCAAAAATAAATTGAGCATGAGACGAGTGAACCCTTGAAATATTGGGGAATCTGACGAAATGATCAAATAACATTACCAATTCAAAATCTGTGAAACATTTAAAATATCAAACCCAACTTTTCTTGCATTTATAGCAAAGATGTTGACAGATCAAGCAAATAAATAAATAAATAAATAAATTTATCATATGCTTATTACAAGTTGAAGTTTTCCAGAATTTATTTTTTGTCACACAGTAGATTAAATAATATAGTTTTTGTTTTTCTTGTTTTTTTTGTTTTTTTTTAACCAAATCCTTCTTAGTCTTTGAAATGCTAAAAAAATTATTTAGATATCTTTATGCTTTATGTCTTTGTAATATTTCTACTGGTGCCAGCATCTATTCTTACACATACAACATATGATTAATCAATTATTTGTTAAATTGCAATTAAGTTACATTTAAATCACTTCATCTAGCATTGTGAGTAATCAAAAAAGATGTTGCACTACTTTAATGCCACCTTATTAAATATATTCTGGTTTCTTTACTCATCTATATCAACAAACTGAATATAATTTCCAAGTTGTGATCAAAGCAAACATTTGAGGACGAAATCTCGGAAACAATAACCAACATTTTAAATTTCTTTTACTTTTTCACAACTAACTGACTCACTGAGAAAGTAATGCAAGATGTCACACAGAAGTAAAACTGTATCTTCAATTTACTTCTACTTGTAAACAAATTTGTAACCTTTTTTATTTTTGTTCAGTCAGAAACATATTTATGGAGATGTGTGTGAGTCAAAGCTCGCTGCTGTTCCACTACAGTGTTGCTGACTGAAGTGGTGAGGCAACCAGTCATTCATTAAAGCAAGCTTGGCTGTGTTTTCATAGGCATTCCCCAATCCCGTATTTGGGATTACATTAAGGCCTGAGCAGGAAGGAAATCCTGTCATCATGTGTTCAGTGAAGGGAGTGTCACACAAAGCAACATGGATGCAGCAGATCAGCAATTAAAAGCGGGTCAATAGGAGTGTCCGGGTTTGACCGTGGACCTCAGTCAAGCATCGTATGTGTTTGGCAGGGGTAGACAAATTAATAGTTAGTGTTAGTTTAAGTAAACATTATGAGCATAAACTTTAATCAGAGAATTCTTTGATATCAGATGAAGTTAAAAAGCTCAAACTACTACTAAAGCCGTGGAATTTCCAGTTATACAACCAACAATGTGTCATGCAATTCACCAGAAGCAGACATGGAAGATTACAAATAGCCTTGCTACAGAACTCATATCAAATACACCAATATGTCCTCCACTTCCTAAAATCCCTCCTTTTTTCTTTCATTTGCCAGCAGCTGCACGCTGGTCTCTAGTATCTCTGTTGTCCTGTCAGCAAAGCAGTGTCCACACACAGACGGCAGTATGGAGTGGTCAGTCAGCCCAAAATAGCACTGCAGTGAGCGGACACAGCTGATAGCAGGGGGATTACAGTTGTTGTCCGTGGGCTGTATAGCACGCAAGTGAACAGACTGAAAGACACACACACACACACACACACACACACACTCGCACAAAAACGATGAGGACTATTTCAATCTGAGCTTTTTGTTGCAAAATCATGAGTCATTGCAAGTCTATTCTTAGTTAGGGGGTGTTGGTGTTTGCCCAAGTTATGTGAACTTAAAGTGATGCTGCAGAAAAAGACTGGAATATTGCCAATATGCTTTGGAATAAGCTTTAGGTCACTGGGAATGTAGACTCATCGATGCATGATAGTTTAAAAAATACACTCATGAATGGTTTTCAATTTAAATATAAATGTAACTGGACAGATTAATTCTAGTTCATATAAAAATATCACATATTCATTTTCCTCACTTCTGCTCTGTCTTAGGAACGTCCGGCTGTTGGCAAAGAATCGCACCACCTTAAAGCTGGGCGTTAAAGGTGCAGTGCCAGAGGCACAGATGGAAACACGCAGCAAAAAGCAGTTGGGATCTTGCTGAGAAGAAGCAGGTGGACAGACGGATGGTTATATGGATGCGGCTGCTGTGGGTGTTTCTCTGGCAGTGTCTTAGCTGGTTGTTGTGAGGAGTGAGAACGAAGCAATCAGCAAGTATACTGCCGCAGAAATTCTTCGCAATAAGAAGCCCTGGGATCCCAGCCGTCACGGGGGCAAAACAAAACGGAAGAAGAGAAATTGCTTTGTAGTAAAAGCCAAAGAAGATGCTGCTGCCTCTGTAAGTTTAAAACTGATACAGAATTAACTGAAGACAGACCGGATGAAAGCATGGCCTTTTTATTCACAGCCTCCACAACATTTGCAAACGGATCAAAGCATCAAACTTTTACAGCGTTTACTGCACTTTCATGATCCTGTGCTGCCATCTTGTGACTGAAAACAACTTCTGAGCACGCTTTTGATCATCCATCACTGCACCAATAAGCAAAATCTACATTAATGTTTTGACTTTCATTGAGACAAGATTCAATTTGTTTTATTTAAAAACATTGCTTGATTAATTACACCTGGATTTTCTTTATATTTAAGTTGCAAATGCATGTTTCCTTGTTACTAAATCTAATTTTGCATCAAAATTATATTTAATTTAACTGAATACTAACAAATGAAAGTTAATAGTCTTAATTTATGCTCTGCTGCCTAATAAATGTTGCATTAAGATTGATTAATCAGTTTTCCTTTTTTCTTTTCACACCACACATGCATTTTTATATGCATAATTATGATGTGCAAACCACTTTGTACTAAGTAAAAGCACGAAGAGAACGCTAAAAAACTCATGTTGCCATGAAAACAAAGAGGTTCTAATAAGAGCAGATGAACCAGGTGCAGATCAATTTAGAAATGCTTGCACACAATAAAAACTGCTGAATTATCAGGTTCTTACTTTCTCGTTTTGTTAGTTTTTCTGAAGTATATCCGGTCAAACCATCTTGGTGTAAAGTTGTTTGTATTCTAAACAGACTGCTTGTATTCTAAACATAATGCAGATGCTGCATTTGCTGCAGTCTGCAGAATTAGTGCTGATGTTCCACTGCACTGCTGTAAACACTTTAAGAAGGTTGCAGGGTTTTTTTCTGTGCTGCAGCAATGCAGAAGCAATAAAGTCGTGTTCTCACACAAGGTCATTGCTTTACAGGCTTTCAACTTCTCTACAGATGACTCGGTGGAAAACCCCAATGAAAAGGCCAGCAGATAATTAACAGCTGCTGGATACAAAGCACAGCAAAAACGACTCGTTAATTAAAATATCACAAATTTTGATGTGATTAAAGGGGCCATGTTAACTGTTTGACAAGAGGAAAATTTACTGAAAGGCAAAAGGAGACTTATCAACAATGTATTTCCATTAATTTATAGGTTTTTCTTTGTTTCTTTGTTTCACTAAAGCTGCAATTAATTCTAATCCTAATGCCTAGGACTCATATTTACTAATGAATTGCCTGTTAAGAATTTTATGTTTCATTTGCATATTTTTATTTTACGCCACCTACATTGATTACTATTTACATGCTCAACCATTTACTTAAGAAAAAATAACCATGGCATGAATAAAAATTTATCACTTCAGTGAATCAAGTCAAGATAACAAAAAATTGAAGCGCCAACATTTTTTAAGACCATATTTTTGTGTTGATGTGTGACGTTATGTAAAAAATGCAATGAAATGAGACCAACGCTCACAAAGGATGATGTGAAATCATAAAAATAAATTAAAACTGAGCATTGGAAGCTATGAAAGTAAGTTTCTGTAGCCAGCTAGTTTAACTAACAAAAACAATACACAATTTGAACATGCCATTGATTCATAGACAGCAGTAAAACATTATACGTATATCACATTGGGAGTACAAAGAGCCACTTAATGAAGGATATGCATCCCATATAAAGGTGTTTATTGAAACTCTGACACTGCCAAGACTAGATTATTAACCATATAAGATTCTAACAATTTTAAAAACACTTTTACCAGTGGCTTTTAAAGATTAAAAAAAAACTGTTTTATAAATATCTCCTTTCCCATTTTTCTACAGCAGCTTTCCTAACACGTTTTTTAGTTCTCCCTTGATGATCCACAGCTATGTTTCCTCCCTCCTGTGCAGACCTTGAAGTGACTAATTTTCCTTGATAAAATATGTGAAAAAAAAATCTCACTTATATATTATCTGGCAACACATCAGTTGTGTAATAATTTGAGCCTCTTTTGTTAATGCTTTGTTTAGATCCCGCAAGGTAGCATAATTGGAGAATGTTCAGAGAAATACAGTGATGGACTGTTTTTGACAAGTAGTAGGACCATGTCAAAATCAGCAGTGTATGGTGTTACTGAAACTGGGGATAATAACCAAATCTGATATGATATGGGTGTGTGAGAGTTGGTAACCTGATGCTAAATTGCAATACTAAGGACACAAGAAACTGCTGTTTTACAGTACAAAATTTAGAGAAGATTTGATTAATGATCTAAAATATGAAAATGCAAATCATAAACACATGAAAAAGTTTTTTTCAATAAAAATAATTATCTAAAGCCGGACTGATACTGTCATAGGTGGCAGTAAATATTTTGAAGCCTATAAAAATTATTCATTCATTCATTCATTCATTTTCCGAACCGCTTATTCCAATTCAGGGTGGCGGGGAAGCTGGAGCCTATCCCAGCCGGCTTTGGGCGACAGGCAGGGTACACCCCGGACAGCTCGCCAGTCCACACACAGAGAGACGAACAACCACTCACGCGCACTCCTAGGGGCAATTTAGAGTGACCAATTAACCTGTTTTGGATGGTGGGAGGAAGCCGGAGTACCCGGAGAGAACCCACGCATACATGGGGAGAACATGCAAACTCCACACAGAAAGGCCACTGACCAAACCAGCCAAGGATTGAACCAGCGACCTTCTTGCTGTGAGGCCACAGTGCTAACCACTGCGCCACTGTGCAGCCCCCTATAAAAATTATACATAATTTATTTAGAATTCTTTTAGAATACAAATGCCAAAGGATGTGATAGACTGATACCCGTTCACACAAATAAGGTTAAACATAACAGGTAGATTGATTATTCTTACTAATTCAAGCTGCATTGCATTTCATACTTCTTTAGAATGGATTTATTTAATTTCTGCTGATGACATTGTACTTATCTTTGATAGTTTTTTGCATTTATTCTGTTTAATGTAACTTTTGTCATACTATTTTATATCAAATCATCCCCTTTTTAACAAAGTTTACCTACATTTTTTAGATGTATTATATAATGGCAATTGTTATTGGTAATATTTTTTTTAAATGATCACAAAGATTATGATAAATTGGATTTTGCATAAAATCTTAAGATACACCAATCTGCACCGGAGAGCCTCGTGTAATAATAAGCAACAGGGTTTATTATTATCTATTCATGAATTACACATTTAAAAATGGACCACAGTGAGATGATGTCATGTGTCGTGTGTGACACGCGGTGACCGTATGGATGTACTGCAGTCACACACAAACACAGACAGAAATAGACTTATGTCGACCCAGAACCAGCTGACAAACTTCTGCTTTGGGTTCCGGTTGGTGCGACGAGGAGGGAAGAGAGCGACTGCGGGAGGGAGGGCTCAAATGCTGGGAGAAAACTTTCCTTCTGCTCCCTTGAAGCACTGAAGTTTAGCTGAACTGGACTGAGTGACTGAAACGTCGCTTTGCTTTAAGGAAAAACCATATCAGATCGTGATCATATGCAAGATGTATCAGCTGCCGAAAGTTTGGAAACACGGTTATACAGTAGCTCGTATCCTACATTAAACCATGTTAGACGGAAATCAGACGGAGTTGTATTTGTCTGAGCAGGTGGTCGTGTTGTGTACCTGCGCTCTGTCATTGCTGGGCTCCTCTCTGATAATCTTTACTTACATTATTTGGTCTGATTTGAGGACAACACCGAGGAAGCTGTTGGTTTACCTGTCTGTATCTGACTGGTTGTCAGCTGTCTCTTACGCCTTCGGAGTCTGGAGTGTTTTCCGCAGCAACTCGCCTGAATGCGTCGCTCAAGGAGCGATATCCACTTTCGCCAACACCAGCAGTTTCTTCTGGACAGTAGCCATCGCTATTTACCTTTACGTTTTCATCGTCAGGTCCAGTCAAAGAGTCGCTGACAGCCTGGTTGTCTTCTTTCACCTTGTCAGGTACGTAAGTTAGGATGTAAGCTAGCTGTAAACTTAGCTTCAAATATAGCCTGAAGGATCTTGGGATATATGGATGAAGCAGTTAAAGTTGTTGTCGAGGTTAAAGTTTGTTTTGTTTTTTTTGTTTGTTTTTTTCAAATAAAATAATGAACAGGTTCTGTTTATACGTCAGTTCCACTTTAACTATTAAAAACAAAAGTTTTTTTTTTAACTAGTTAATCTGAGAAAGTATCTACCTATGAAACTTTAAATTGCCTACTCCAGACTTTTCCATTGCTGAGCCCGCTGTTTCTATGGTAACGTGGAGTGAGGCGTTAACTCCAACTGTATATATGTTCATGAAATAAATTAACCTCTTTTAGCTTAAAATTAATATATGGCCCTTGTTTTGTTTTTTGACCCATTGCTGATGTTATAATAACAGCCTGGCTCCAAGCTTTTTTTATTCTTTGATTTTGTTCATGACACAATACTGAGGGTACTCCTGGTTTGTTTTGACCTACTACATCCCAAAAGCTGTCTCTAGTTGGCGGTCATAATTTAGACGTCTGAGTAGTTTCACCCCCCCCCCCCCCCCCCCCCCCCTTTCTTTCACTGCATCATGCTATTTGAAGACCCATACTCTTGTATGTGAAATTGGATGTAAATACGTATAAACCAGCTCCAACAGTTAAAAGAGTAACTTTCTGCTTACACACAGTTAGAAAACAGTATGGGGCTCATAGTTCTGCTTGTCAGTGTTTAAATTCAGCATGTTTCTCTGCTACTTTATTTTTCTGGAGCACACGTGCAATATTCTGACGTCACATTTTAATTTTCAGCATTTTTTTTCGCTGTTTTGTTCCACAGCAGGTGGGTTTTTGTGACTTTCTCTGCTACTCTTTTTCCTCGAGGGGAAACATATTTTTATAAAAAGAAATCCGAGGCTAAAAGCAATATACAATTATCTTTAGCTCCTATTAAACTAATCTAGATGACAACACTGATTTAATTTGATCACTGATAATGTGCATGTGGTATCACACAGTAAGTAGACAGATTTTTAGTGATCCGAACAGAAATCCATGTCACTGTTTTTGCTGATACAAAGTTTACCATTTCATGCATCTTTAATGCACACAATCTTTGTCAGCTTCCCAACAACAAAAACACAAATATAAAAACAATTAAAACACTTTCAGCGCTTTTAGCAGTAGCTTAAATCATCACAAAATTAGGTTTTATTCTAAAAGTTATTGACAGGCTTCATGAGATAGTGCAAGACTTCAGTTTTAATCCTTTGACTTGGTCCATACTAGACTGTGCGCTTCATCCTTTGTGTCAGTTTGTGTTCTGCTTATTTATGAGTTATCCTTGAGGATTTTGAGGATGTCAAGAAATGAGTTTACTTGCTGTGCTGTGGTTTTCTGTAACTGATCTATTTCTGGTTACAGGAACGTTTTCACCCCTGGGTTTGCCTCACCACAGTGTATCATCCTTATTTTTTTTCTGTGTACTCTGTCATACAACAGGGCCTTTCATGGAGGCTTATAACTCCTAAACAGGCCTAGGCCTTGAACATTGTGGTATTTAAAATTTATCTGCCATAGATCAGTGTGAAAACTGAGGAATTGTCTATTCATTTTAAATTGAAGTTTCTGGAATAAAAGTTAAACTTCATGGTGAGATGGGGAATACTTTTAAAGAAACAAATGATTTTGTGAGTTTATGATAATAAACTTAGACTAAGAAAACTGGTATGACCAGGAACATGATAATCCTTCACATGGCGTCACAGGTCTTTGCATTAGTTGTGGTTGTTGTACCTTCTGAATATTTACATATTTACAAATATTTTGAAATTTGATGTTGACCTTTGTTGTTTTTTGTAGCTGGGGTGTCCCGTTGGCCATCACTATCACCGCTGTGTGTCTGAACAAGATCGGTTATGATGCATCTGAGGTGTCAGTGGGCTGGTGCTGGGTCAGAATCGAAGCCCCAGACCGGGTCCTTTGGATGCTTCTAACGGGGAAAATCTGGGAGTTCTTGGCATATCTTACTCTCCCTGTGCTCTACATTTTGATCAAGAGGCACATCCATAGCGCGGTGAGGTCTTCTTCAAGCAGCCATACACAGAGTATTGTGCTTAAACTTAGCTAAATCTTGATTGATTTGTTCATTTCTATGCTTAACCTCTTCTGCAGGAGTCCCAACAAATTCCTAGAGGTATAATCATGAAGAAACCAGTTTTAAATGGCACATGCACAAATCTCAATACTTTCAAACATGTAATATTGTGCAAAGCATTAAACAAAACAATTTTTTAAATCACATTTTCTTCCAAAATTATGCATTTAGATAGAAAGTAATGTTTACTGTCTTAATAATCAGATTTTTTAAATAGTTCATCTTCAAAACAGAATAAAATATCATACTGAGCAATGAGGCAGCAGCTGAAATAGGAAATGGAACTGTAATAGTCCTGCATTTACAGACGGAAGTCTTCGTCTCAGTACCAAGCAGCCGGCATCAGTCCTGGTCAACCCTCTTGCAATGAACTGCCTCCAGTTGTCCAAATTCTGGCATTATGTAGGGTCAGCAGTTGTCTCCAATTACACACAGCAGCTGCTAATTTATTATAGAGTTATTATGAATATTTATAAGTAGTTTTATTTTTATCATTAAGTGAGCTGTGTAATTTATTTATGCATAGTTTAGGTTGTGTTTTCAGCATGAAAACTTAGCATCAGGGGCTTTAGTAGGGGCTTTAATAATTTGTTCACCTTACAGCACTTTTGTTGAGGTTGAAGAAAATCCTAACAACACAGTTATAATGTTTCTTCTTTGTTTTTATCCTGCATCATGTACCCTAAATTGGGAGCACGCAGTCTCACAGCAAAACAGAGAAACTAGCATTTGTAGCTTGAAGGCTACGTTGCTGTAATTCCTTATCAGCAAAATGTCCAATTTGTTCACTGAAAGGCCTTTAGCTGATCCACAAATATGCAGCAAGAAATGACAGGAGCAGGCAAATAAGACCATCCTTCCAACCATTTCATTTGTAGTTTTTGTTCACTCTTACAAAACCACTAATAACTAAGCACAATGGTGTCTTAAAGATCTCAGTTATTTATTAGGCTCATTCCAACGGAACTATTTATGGGTTGACTTGGGTTATAGAGACTAGGTAGCTCACTAAAGGGCAACCTATCTTTGAGTTGTTGTTTTTTTTCTATTTGCTCTGCAGATCTGGAGTAACGTAGCAGCCAGGTAACAGATGGCAGAATAAGCAAAAGAAGTTTTGGCTTTCTTGTTCTAGGTCAGATCTAGGTCCTGGTTTGGGTTCGGGAAGCAGACTCCTCTTAGTTTTTTTTATATTTATTTTTCGATAAACCGTAATGTTAGCACTGGCTCAAATGACCCTGAAATATGACAGTTAATGATAAAAATATAAATATTTCTAAGGACTTGACTTTTTTCATTGCAGTTGCCAAATATTATGTAATCTTTTTTTTGTTCTAATTAAAAATGTAGAAGGGAGTCCACCAGACTCATTTCTCTTCATCCTTTTAACAAGACGAATGCTAGCGATTGCATGCAAACAACCTTGCTAGCTATAATCTGACATGCTTACGGCGATTTTTTTAAATAGATGTTTATTTACACACACTGTCCCTATCAAATATCTGTAACTTTTTGTGAGTAGTGTATATATCAAACAGCTAATGTGACATTTTTTTATGGCATTATATTTCACCTTTCTTTTTTGTCATAATATATACTTTCTCTCCTTTTGTCTGATGCAGCATGCAGCCCTGTCTGAGTACCGTCCCATCTTGGCCAACAGGCCTCCATCACACTCTTTCTCCTCTATGGCTGATATGAAGCTGACTCTCATTCCCATCATCTTCATTGTTCTGCGCATTTGGAGCACTGTGCGCTTCATGCTGCTGCTCACTAAGTCTCCAGTCAGACTGAACCCAGTGCTGGTGACACTGCATGTAAGTTTAAGCCACTTTTGTCCAGTTCAGAGTAAGTCTATTAATACCATGCTGTTGATTTGTGCGTGACAGCACATTCAGTAACGGAGTGTGTGTCATTAGTTGATGTGCTGTTAAATTTGTTACTGCATGCCGTTGGACCTGTTAATCATCACATAGTTTGCATGATGACCATGCATTCTTCCTGGGTGTCATTTCCAAAATGCAGTACAATATTTTTCTCCTGAATAAATGGAAACCAATTAAATATTTCTCATGTTACTGCTTCCTGGATTATTTAAAATCATATTTATTCTTTTCATTCCATTCTATTAATCAATAACACTCTACCCTTTAACTTTGACCCAACAGGGTATAGGCAACACCTCCCAGGGAGCAGCCAACTGCATCATGTTTGTTCTGTTTACTCAGCCGATACGTGAACGCCTCTGCACTGCGCTCTGCTGCCGCTTCTCTACATGTAGAGAGTTGCAGCACTCCCATGGTGCCTCACAGAGGCTGCAGCCTGAACGGGAGTCTTCCATCCAGAGGGAGGAAGACGGCACCAGCCGAGTGCGGACAGACAGATGATAATTTATACGGTGGATGGGTAAAGACAGGCTGAAAAGCTGACGCAAAGGGAGCAGTAGTGGTTTCCACTTTGTCTCAGGCCTCATTAAATCAACTGCTTGCACGGGGTGGGGGCGCGGGGGGGCTGTAGATTCTGCAGGTGCATGCACATCTGTGTTAGATACTTGCACTGTGGGTGATGGGATGATGCTGTCAGACTGCACCAGCATTAAAGGAAGTGCTCCTATACTTTAGGTTGGTTCTGGTACACTTCATGAAGGACACTGTACAGTAAAGCCTCTATTTATCATGTACTGTTGTGAGGTTGTCACTGGGAATTGATATTTAGTTTTCTCTATTCAGCATTGGGGTTTTCATATATTTTTACATGATTCTGCTGAGAACAGTAAAACACTTTGAGTCATGAGAAAACTGTATGATTTGTTTAACTGATGCTGAACTTTTACAGAATGAGATAACCCACTCAAGACATCTTTAAACTTTACTATCTGATGGTTTTACTCAGAACTTGTCTGCACTTGTCTTCAGCCACACAAGGTTTAAACTTTAGTTAAAATGTGTTTAGATAAACTTATCCATACAAAAGTAGTATGCAATCTGGTTTCCAAAAAAGTTGTGTTATGTAAAACATAAATAACTGAAGTTAGTGTTTTGCTAAACACTTCAAAAGATGTTTGAATAATTATAGCACGTGATAGCCAAACTAATGTTTGGTTAGGAAACAATAACTTTAATAGGGTAGAAATGTAATCTAGTTATAAATATGATTGAGCAGGAGTATGTTCATCTCCTCTTTTTTTTTTTTTTAAACTCTGACAGATTGCAAACCAAGGAGAGCAGCTGTCATCATTTAAAAAATTTCTCATTTATGCTTTATATAGATTTTTGGCTGCACAGCAGTTTTAGGAGCTACTTTTCTCATATTTCATTTTATTATCCACCAAATGTTTTAATCGCCAAATATAAGCCAGATCAGCGTCTGGATTCTGCTGTAGTGCTATATGCTGATATAATGAGGAATTAGGTTCAGCATTTTATTTCTGAGACAAGTAACACTGTCCCATTTTCTGTATCTTTTTTGGTATATCTTCTTTTCTTCACATGAAAGATTTCTTTTCCCATTATTATTGTGCACTTTTCACCTACCTAAACATTCTTGCAGACCATTCGCACACCAACATGTAGTAGCTGCTTCTCTCCAGGACAGCACACGCTAGTATAGAACACAGTCAGGTGTTCATTGCAAACCACTTTATTACCAATGTGATGAGATCTGAAGACAAACTCCCCACCTCACACAACCCATTATAAATGTTCCAGCACTAGACACACCAGAAAAACTTTTGGCAGCTTAACCAGTACCTAATCAATCAGGGGAGGTCATAATGTTATGGCTGATTTAGAAATAGATTTTAGGAAGTTTTCAATTCAGTGCTTTCTGTTGTTGGGTTTATTTTATTTTATTTTTTGTTGTTTTTATTTGTTTTTTTTTAGCTTGTTTTTTAGTTTTTTTTTTTCAACATTTTACACAACATCCTAACGTTAAAGCAGAAATCAATGCTGTTTCTTTGTTGCAGCTCACAACTGTTAAACTGAGGACTCTACATGTTTGTTTCATTCAACATATGGCGTTATGGTATTTAATTGTGAGTCAATTATCTTTTTATCTTTGATCTTTGTGTTAAAATAACATTGCTGTTCACATTAAAAAAAACACACACACACACACACAAACTGATTACATTGAGCCAAAAATAACTGTTGATGCTCATAGCAAGCTTTTCCCTTGCTATCTTTACTTTTTGAAAACTATTAACTCTTTCCTAACTTGGTAGTTGCAACATAATTCTTACAGATGTTGTGAAATACCAGCAGGCTCTGACGTGTTGCCAAATTTACCTCTGTCACTGCTGTCACTGTGGTCAGGAGAATTCTGAATGATCATCACATGTCATGCTTCCTCCTGAACAACCTGAGCTCTACTCATGAGCCTCACTTCTGCTTTGACTTGCGCTGATTGTGCCTCCTTTTTGCTTCACTTAGCAATAAGCCAAATGCATACCACAGAGGGGTCTTTGAACTCTATGAACTACTTGCAGCTCAATACACTGATCTACTGTGCAAGGATAATCTTGCTCTCTGTAGATCTTTGGGTCCTGATTGATTAGTGCAATGGTAGTTAGTTGTTTTTCAAGTCAGGGTCTCATGGGAGGTAAAGTTGGGGACTTCTGTGTCCTCATCTGCACATGAATGATGCTGCACCCTTCAGGGTGCAGCTAGTTCCCATGCAGTAGTTTTTAGTTCACAGTTTGCATTAAGATGGTTAAAGTAAATAAACCAACATAACTTTTTATTTTTGGTCAAAGTGATGAGACAGTGCAGGGTTCATTCTCTCAAGACTTCAATAATATTGATGACAGTGCGTCGAACACTCTGTATGGGAAAATAGAGGAAGTGAATGTTGCTCCTGCTGGAGAGATCTAAAGCAGCCGTAGGACAGCTTTTTGTCCTTGGGACTTTAGGGGACAGGAAGAGAGCCCTGTGTTTTTGCATTTCCTGCAGGAATTAATCTATGGTGTTAGTACTGAGAATTGGCTGACATTGAAACAACTCTGCCTGGTGAAAACACTTAAGGAAAAGGTTTCTTCTTTTCCTCTGCTGGCTCTTTGCCCATTTAATTCATTAAGTTCAAGAGTTGCCCTGAGCTGTGCTAAGCCACCAGAGTGACCACTCACTGACAGGGGGGATTTTTTCACAATGCATGCTGTTCATTTGGCTGCATCAGTTATTTGATGAGCTCATACCGAAACTCTCAGTTCCACTTTGAGCTATGAATCAGAACTTCAACAGGATATTTAAATGAAGAACAACAGAACACATGAAACACCAAACACTTGAGGTACATCAAAGTTATAGCTTGAACTGTTAATCAGCCTGCTGCTAAAGTCAGTGAAGTTGATTCCAACAATAAAAAAAACTCATTTAAAAACAGACACGGGTCAAAGGGCTTTTTTTCAGATTCTTAAAACATTCTGATAACCATTTTTAGCCCATGTATTATTGACATTATTGTTATTATTTAGGCTTCTTACTAAGCTAGTCTCCAAATCATTAACTTTCAGCCAGCATCTCTGGGCTTTTTTGTTAGGTACTGAAATTTTTCTGTTTTCTGGTTTGGAGATATTCTGGGTACACAGGAAGTTCTGAAACTTTGCCTGTTGCTGCCAGTAGTTACAGATCGATCCTCTTGGTCCTAGCACTTTGCCCCAAACATCTATTCTCCAATAATTCGGCATCCCTTTTCATTTGAGATATAAGGAGTAGAACCCATTTACCCTCCCAAATGGTTTCATCACCCCAGTTGGGGGTCTTGATCCCAAACAAGAAAGGGCACTGTATACCTGTAAGTGGAAGGGTACCAAGGGAGTGACAGGTATTGAGCCTAAGTCATGTGACAGTAGCCCATGGGTTCCCAGATGGCTCTTGCTTAATCTCATTTGATGAGTTCTGATCACATGAAATGGAAACACAGCCTGGAAACATGTTTCCCCAAATCTGTAAAGGACATTTTAGGAATGCAGAGTGCTGGGAATACAGGAATAACATGGATATAGACTGAAGTTTTGGATGGATCCAGTTCACCAGTCTGCACAACAGCTGCTGGTTCACTCTCTCTGTCCTGCTATGTGGGACTGAGAAGAGAAAAAACTATTTTCTCATAGTTTCATATCAGCCTGTATCATCCTGTAGGTTGCTCAGATGTCACCCTTTTGTTAAATAGTGAGTCAGTTGCTTTGTTTTGATGATTGCAATATTTCTTTGTTTGTTTTTAGTGCATATGTTTTTATTTTAGAGTCAAAAGGATTTGAGTTCATTTATATCTGTTTTTCTTTTGTGTTGATCATTTTGTGAAATGACGAGTGTCTGTTGCGCTTTGTATTCTTTCTGAATCTCTTGGGCTGCATTGCATCACTTCTATGTTATTTGTCAATTTTTTAAAAGTGTTTGTTTCATGTGTCTTTATTGTTTCCATATTATTGGCAATTTTTTGTGTATCAAATGTCATTTTCTTTGCGTTACAATAAAAAATATGAACATTTATTTGAACAAAGCCTCCAGACCACAGGCCCTGTAATTCCTATTCAATGTCCTTTGAGTTGTGAGATACTACTACATGCTATAGAATAAACTCCACGAAAACGCCATGAATTACGAAGCAAAAATAAAACAGTTTCATATTCAAACACAAGGGAATTAGTAAACAAAACTTTATTCTTTCTTACTGAACTCATTTTGCTGCTATGACATGAAGTCAAAATCCTAAAAGCTAAACATAAACTTAAACAGGGCATAAATCAGACATGACATTGAACCAACACACAATAATAACAGACTGGCAGAAAACAAAAGAAAATGTAGATAAAAAGGGAATTAACTGAGGTACAAGGGAAAGCTATTCTAGAAGAAAACAGGAAGTGAATTTAGCTGAGAAACAACATTAAAAAAAAGGACAATTTCAGACCAAAACAAAGCAACATGAACCCATATCCAAGTGAAAATAACCAAACCCATGGGCCATGACTTGTTAGCAATTTCCCATTACAGTGATGTTGCTTCTAGTTTTGTAAGATCTAGTATCAGAATTACTTGACTGAACAACTTATTTCTTATTCTACTATTTCAGAGGCACTGCACAAGGCAGTATCATAAAGTGCCCTGTTTAGGGAATGAAGTCTTGTGTTAAATCATTTTACATCTCTGAAAAATCTGCATGAATAAAAAAAATGTTTTCACCTGTTTTCAAAATCCATTAAAATGAACACAAATCAGAAATTCAATCAAATGAATTGAAAATGAAAATAGAAAGAAATTCAATAGAACTTAGATCAGATTGCAAAGTTGCTTCTCTCTGTAAATAGATGAAAGTAGGGGCACTTAAAGAATGGTTTTGGTCATGATTGCAACACACACACACACACACACAAAGAAATATAATCTTTTTCACTGAGCATTAAAACTGTAATGATTCCTTTTCCCTACTGGCATTATCTGCTTACGGGCATATAGGCCACTGCGTATACAAGGCCTCCCTCGTGTATATGGCATCCAGCTTTAAGTGCAAACAGCCTCAGGGACGTTGTATCGACAAGCAAGCTAAGCTTTAGAGATAAGAAGCAATAAGGGGTATTACAATCCACTGGATAAAAACAGATCGCAAGTGTCATTTCTACAGAAATTTACCTCTGTCTGCCACTGGAAGTGTGGAATTAAATGTGATGTAGAAAGCAGGTAAATCTTCAAACTCTACAAGGGTCATTGCTGAAGTCTTAGGAACTTTTTTTTAATGTAACCAAAGCCAACTGCCGTTGGATACCCAATAAAGACATTTTATCCTTATCATTTATACTTTAATTACAGCTGTAACACTCATCCGTTAAACTAATTTGCCGTCAACAGTGTGGTGAAATTCCAGAGCTGTAAATAATAATAATAATAATAATGATTACTCCAAAGGCAGATTTTAATATCCTGAGTCCGATGCATTCAGAAAAAAAAAAAAAAATTCATCAACCTGAGAGCTCAGTCAGCAACACGAGAGCTGTAAACTGCTGCCATGCTCTCTGATCTCTTGTCTAAAGGGCACATTGAATCCAGTGGTGCGATAACAACCAAACACACCATCAAGACGGCTGAAAGTGACAACACATCCAAACAAAGCCATGGTTAAAAATAAGGAATGGGAAAAGCCAATGGAGAGGAGAGGGGTGAGTTCAAGTCAAGGTATTAATATCAGGTCATGTCAACAATCATGATGGATGATTATTGTGATGATAAAGAGGCTCTAAATAATTTCTTAATGTCCCCTGACAGAGATTAACTGCAGTCCTGGGACTGGCTACACTCATATCTGCATTTGGTTCATCCTTTCAGTATGGCTATAACGTGGCTGTCATTAACTCTCCAGCACCGGTGACCACAACACTCTAACAGAAAGTCATACCCAGGCTTGTGTCGTTGACATGTGTTTTTCTCAGCATTGTCCTGCTCTTTTTTATTATTAGAACATGCAGCAGTTTTATAATGCTACCTACATGGAGCGTTATGGCACACAGATAGAGGACAACCTCCTGACTCTGCTTTGGTCTCTGTCAGTATCCATGTACCCTCTTGGTGGCTTCTTTGGCTCCCTAATGGTGGCTCCTCTGGTTAACAAGCTAGGGAGGTAAAAACTCCTTTATACAATAAAGGACTTAAAGGATGTTTTGTCACAACTGCACAGTGTGTTTATTTGATCTCCTTCAACCCTGCAATAGGAAGGGCACCCTCCTCTTCAACAACATTTTCTCTATTGTACCTGCTGTCATGATGGGAGTCAGTGAGGTTGCTAATTCTTGTGAGATCATCATTGTGGCCAGGTTTATAGTGGGCATATGTGCAGGTTGGATGGGATTTTTTTTCAGCCATTTGTTTTGCGTCAAACATGAATAGAAGGTGGGTTTCATTCCTGCATTCATCCCTGTTTGCAGGTCTGTCCTCCAACGTGGTGCCAATGTATCTGGGTGAACTCTCTCCCAAAAACCTGAGGGGGGCCCTTGGCATCGTACCACAGCTCTTCATCACTATTGGCATTCTTGCTGCACAAGTGCTGGGCATCAGAAACATATTAGGCAACAGCACAGGTTTAGATACCGACACATATCCTTATAATAGAAGCTGATTTGAAAAGAAGAGGTAATTTTTTTGTGTTCATCTTCATTTCAGGTTGGACCCTCATGCTTGGTTTGACTGGCATCCCTGCTGTGATGGAGCTGTTGTTGCTGCCTTTTTTCCCAGAGAGCCCGAGGTACATGCTTATCCAGAAGGGAGATGAGAAGAAAGCAAAGAAAGGTAAGAAAACAAAAATATTTTACATTAGAGCCAAAAGAAGGCAGATACCGGTAATAGTGTCTCGGTACTCTAAGCATTACAGCGTCTGCGTGGCTGGGAAGATGTAGATGCAGAGATGACAGAGATGCATCTTGAGGACCAGTCAGAGCGGGCAGAGGGTCGCTTGTCCGTCCTCACTTTGCTGTCCCAGCGCTCTCTCCGCTGGCAGCTGGTCTCCATCATCATCATGAACATGGGCCAGCAGCTGTCAGGGGTCAACGCGGTGAGACATGTCTATCTTTGCGGCCAATTGACCATGTAAAACAATTTTGTTTTAGCTTAAATTTTTGGGATGTATTTTCACTGCTTTGGCTTCTTTCAGCCTTTTTCTACAAAAAAAGAAAAGTCTAGTGTATCTTTATTATTGGTTTTCACAGTCAAATGTTTTAATCATAATGCATGTCTCTCTCAGATCTACTACTATGCAGACAGCATTTATGGCACTGCAGGAGTTAATCAGAATGACATCCAGTACGTCACAGTGGGAACAGGTGCAGTGAATGTCGTCATGACCATAGCTGCTGTGAGTACCCAGAAAAGCTGAACCAAAACTTAAAGAAGAGCAAAAATGTGCTCTCTCTGTTGTTTTTTTTTTTGTTGTTTTTTTGTTTTTTTATCGTCCCAGCAGGGAATTTTCTCTGAATTTGCTTTCTCAGGTCTTTATTGTGGAGTCATCAGGCAGAAGATGGCTCCTCCTTCTGGGATTTGGGATCTGCTGCGGGGCCTGTGTGTTGCTCACTGTCGCCCTCAACTTCCAGGTAACATGTGAGAGCTGCAATCCAATTCAGACCTTTAAAATGTGCCATTGCTGCCCTCCAGTGGATCAGCACTCAGCAGCATTACACTGATGTCAGACCATTAGTTTTGAAAACTAGCTGTAGGTATACTCTGATGATTCCCATCAGTATAAGACAAAGGACTTGTGTCCGTACTTATCTTGCTTGATCTTAGTGCTGCATTTGATACAGTCGATCATAACATTCTGCTACAAAGACTAGAACAGGTGATTGGAATTACAGGTACAGCGTTAAGCTGGTTTAAATCATATTTATCTGATAGACTTCAGTTCGTTCATGTAAATGACAAGTCCTCCTCCCAAACTACAGTAAGTCATGGAGTTCCTCAAGGTTCTGTACTTGGACCAATACTCTTCACGCTATATATGCTCCCTTTAGGCAAAATTATTAGACAGCATGGAATAAACTTTCATTGTTATGCAGATGATACTCAACTATACTTATTCTTTAAACCAGATGAAACAAATCAGCCCAATAGGCTACAAAATTGTCTCATAGACATAAAGACTTGGATGTCTAGAAATTTTTTCCTCTTAAACTCAGATAAGACTGAAGTAATTCTCGTTGGATCTGAAAAACTCAGAGCTAAATTTTCCGGTTTTGTAATGAACCTGGATGGCATTACTTTAGCTTCCAGTGCTACAGTGAGAAACCTTGAAGTAATATTTGACCCTGACCTGTCCTTTGGTCCACATATTAAGCAGGTTACTAAAACAGCCTTCTTTCATTTACGTAATATAGCCAAAATTAGGGACATTCTGTCAGACAGCAAAGCTAATACAGAAATCTGCTGCAATCAGACAGCTTTTGCAAACCTGCAAATTCACTTTGATCCAGAATCCATCATTAACAATAGGAAAGGCATTTAACAGTCTGATATCAGACTCATATGTCATCTTGGTAACCATCAATGACTTGTTTATGACAACTACAGTTGCTTATTTCTGTGGACAGGACAGTGTGACGTGGATGCCCTACATCAGCATTGCATGTGTCTTCATCTACGTCATTGGACATGCAATAGGTCCCAGTGAGTCTGACACACCTGTGATTATCTACACACACTGATTATAGACAGGTGCTCCATTAACTGAAGTGTTGTTTGGACCTGAGCAGACATGTAATTATTTATTCTGTAAATTAGCACTCAGTTGTTTGAGACATAAGCAGCCTCATAGGGACCTCAAACTGATGGTATGCTGCCAGTGTTTTGGTTGTGGTTATCCACGTCTGTGCTTTGCAGGCCCCATTCCTAACGTGGTGACCACTGAGATGTTCCGGCAGTCGGCCAGACCTGCGGCCTTCATGGTTGCAGGTTGTGTCCACTGGCTTTCCAACTTCACTGTTGGTCTTGTCTTCCCCTTCATGAAGGTTGGTTACACAACATACACTGACAGAGTAAAAAAAACACTTTTTTTTTTAATTTTATTTCAGCATCTTATAGTTACAGGTATTTCTTAATGCTGACCAGGAATATGAGTAGCTAAATTGCATCTGCTTTCCAATGTAATAATTTGCAATGCCCATGATTTAGATTATATTTATATCTACTGTACTTATGGATGAAATGTATGAGTATTTCATTACACTAGCCTGGGAATCTGGTGAATGTTATCAGTGCAAAGAGGATGTGAGGTTGCAGAAATGGCTGGTTAAATACACTGTGTGAAATGAGTGAGAAGAGCTTTATATGATGTGTCGCCTTCAACTTCCTGAAAAAAGTGAAAAGTGACACATCCTGTGTCACTCTCACATTATGGGTTGGAGACGTTGACAAAAATTATGGAAGTTCAAAACTGCCTGCCACAGGCTATCTATAGACTAATCCAAGCAAAGGCTGGAACTGGACTGCCTGCCATTTTTGAGGTGAACCTTGTGTGTCAGTAACAAAGCAATTCTGATGAAAAGTTGTGTCATTTTTGCTTCATACTACTCACTGCTAAACAATGTTAAGGGAATCTAGGAGGCCATGCACTGTTATTGGTTGTTCTAACAGCAGTGGAAAATTTCAGCTGTGGAGAAAAGCTGAATGCAAAGAGCACAGACCTTAAATTTATGAAGACTGCCCCTTTCTGAGACCTTTAGATTTATAAATTCCCTGGGCAAACAGAGACAGGGACATTCAACAGAAGTGGGTCAAGCATATTAACAGACAGGATTTTCTCTCCAACAACAACAGTACAGTAAGTTCAGGTGAAAGGTTGACAGTTCGACACGAAACTCTGCATTTCCACGTTGCTGTCAAGCTTAACGTGGTGCAACAAATCATATTATACTTGTTATTACTCACATCATGTGAATCTGTAGCAAGGAGATTCTATGTGAGCATATGAGTTCATGTGTGTATGTCTTGTGTGGATATGTCGTGTGTGTGGCTTTGTAACAAGGTTGTGACCTTGTCTTATGTGCAGAACTAGAACTGAGGTTTTCTTATATTTACTTTTACCACCTTAAAGATACAGAATTTCAGTGCATGGACAGTGTTTTGCATACACGTATTAATTATCTGTGGTATGAAATCAAAATAGTCTCATCATCATAGTGTCAAATGGTCACATGACTGCTTATCCATGTCAGAGTCAGCTCTGTCGTGGATTAGACAGATGGCAAACCGCCTTTTTGATCTTGTGCCCAATTCACCATAGTAATACTCTGTCTCTGCGTTGAACTGGATCGTTTACACCCTCTCAGACCCCTGACACCCTCCTGTCCTCTCTAAACCCAGTTACCACACCACCTCGAAACTGAGCGGAAATGCTCATTCCTTTTATCTTTTCCTTTTTCTTTCTTTTTTTTTTTCCCTTGAGCTTTGATCTGATCTGATCTGAATGAAATGTATGGTCAGGAGTTTTCATGAAAAGGGTGTTTTACCATCCAAAGCAGATATTTGACATGTCCATTAGTCTGTTTGAAGCCCATGGAGCAGAGAAACTGTGGTAATAATTTACCCGAAATCAAATGTGCTTTTCACTTCTCTTTAATCTGGCTGGGGTGGGGAACGGTCTCAGTTTGTTGAGGATGGTTGTGATATGTTTTTCTTGCTTTTATTAGGCCCGAGCACCTTGGCGGTGCGAAGGCCTATTGTAATTGCAGTGTTTATTAGGCCCGAGCACCTTGGCGGTGCGAAGGCCTATTGTAATTGCAGCGTTTATTATTAGGCCCGAGCACCTTGGCGGTGCGAAGGCCTATTGTAATTGCAGCGTTTATTATTATTATTATTATTTTTATTCGGACACTTCGCGTGCTTTTTTGGAGGCCTGAACGTGCTCGAAAACTCACCAAATTTTGCGTACCCCCCCAAGGGAATACGAAAAATTTGATATTTTGAGGTGCTCCAGAATGTTTGGGCGAAACTGAATGAGAGCGCCACCTATTTTAGGTGCCCCGCCACTGCATGTCGTAAATCTTTATGAAAATTCATACACATGATGTACATGCTAGGGCGAACAAAAAATCCTCTTAATGTCATGGTGAAATGTCGACAGGAAGGCGGCCATTTAAGGTCAAAGTCAATATTTTGGCGTTTTAGCACCTCGCATTTTAACGAACTCGTCCTAGAGCTTTTATCCCACTGAGCCACAAATTGCTCAGGATGTTCAGGAGGCATGTGTGAATAAATGTTGTGTTATTTCTTCTAATAGGAGACTTAGTTTACGAGGGGCGGGGCCTCAAAGTTTGATGTCTCGCCAGGAAAAATTAAACGGATATAACTCCCACATAAAGCAACATTTCTGCACCAAATTTGCTAGATATGATGGCAGTCCCCTCCTACAGAGTTCTATATGTCAATATTTTGATTATGAAATAGCCACGCCCCCTGGAGGTCAAAAGTGTTGTTTTTAGCTCACACACCCATAACTCTGGCTTGGTGGACACCACATGGCCCAAATTCACTCAGACATCACAAAACATGTTGGTGAAGAGATCTTATAAAGGACGTTGCTCTACGCTGCACGGCGTGCCCGTGACGCCATGGCGAAGTTCCATGCGGCGGCGTGACATCATAAATCACTATAAAATTGTCAATTTTGATCTGATCACCCTAAAACTTATAGGGATTAATAAGGGATCAGTCCTGAACAGATTACTGTGACCATTGCTGGTGTAGACCTAAACTCCGCCCACTTACAACAGGAAGTGTTTTTTTGCACGTTTGAGGGTCATGCTTCTAAGCAAATGGTCCAAAACACTTGAGCCTCCTCCAAAACATGTCAAACCCTTTCATGATGCCACAATAAAAACCTCAAGTTGCTACGCTAAACGGGACATAGCGAATGGCGGTCCAACGCCATGAAACAGGAAGTACCTGTGACCAAGCCATGGAACATTGGACCGCAACCATACTTGCCATGACTGATGACAGTAAGGCCCTGAACTAAGCCCCATTGAAACATAATGGAATACATGGAGCATGTCTCTATAGCGCCCCCTACAAAATTTCAATCAATCAGCCCCGCCCACTACATGGACCGACATGGATAAAATTCAGCACAGTTGGAGAACCTTCCAGTACCTTCAAAAAAGTCTCTTGGACATATGGGCTAAATTCAACAGGAAGTCGGCCATTTTGAAAAAGGTGCCATTTTTGGGGTCATTTCTTTGCCATGCATTTTAAACAACTCCTCCTAGGGATATTGTCCAACTGACACCCAACTTGCACAGGATGCTCAGGAGGCATGTGTGATTTAAAGTTGTGTTATTTCTTCTAATAGAAGATTTAGTTTAGGAGGGGCGGGCCCTCAAAGTTTGATGTCTTATTAACATAGACTTATTGCTAAACCTCCCACATAAAACAACATATCAGCACAGGAATCGCCACATTTGATGCCAGTCCCATGATGAACAAAATCTACAATGCAATAATGGGACTATGAATTAGCCCCACCCCTTGGCAACAACAAGTGTCTGATATCGTGAACCAGGAAGTACCTGTAACAAAGCCATGAAACCTTTGATCTTCACCATACTTGCCATGACTTATGACAGTAAAGTCCTTAATAGAGTAAAATTACAATATAGTGGAAAAGATAGTAACTGGCTCCATAGCGCCCCCTACAATATTTCAATCAATCAGCCCCGCCCACTGCATTGACTGACATGGATATGATTCGGGAAACTTGTAGACGCTCCCAGTACCTTCAAAAAAGTCTCTTGGACATATGGGCTAAATCCAACAGGAAGTCGGCCATTTTGAAAAAGGTAACATATTTGGGGTCATTTTGTCATTTTCTTTGCCATGCATTTTGAGCAACTCCTCCTAAGAATTTTATTCAACTTTAACCCAAATGAGTCAGGATGCTCAACAGACATATGTGATTAAAAGTTGTGTTATTTCTTTTAATAGGGGATATCGTTTAGGAGAGGCGGGGCAGCAAAGCAGATGTGATGCAACAAAAAGAAAAACTGACATAAATCCCCCAAGAAACAACCAACCTGCACCAAATTTGCTACAGATGATGCCAGTCATATCCTTCACATTTCTGTATGTCAATAATTAGATTATGAATTAGCCCCGCCCCTTGGTGACAGGAACTGACCGTTCATAAGGCCTAAACGGCCTGAAGTGTAGTTTGGCTGCACTTTAGATTGAGAGAGGCATGGGAAGGATGTTGCCAGGGGAGGCGGTGGCATTATGCCGAGCGGCGCCATGGTGCGAGGGCCTATATCACCGCTTGCGGTTTTAATTATTATTATTATTATTATTATTATTATTATTATTATTATTATTCTCCTAATAAATGAATTGCTTTTTTGGAGGCCTGAACATGCTCAAAAACTCACCAAATTTTGCGTACCCCCCCAAGGGAATGCGAAAAATTTGATATTTTGAGGTGCTCCAGAATGTTTGGGCAAAACTGAATGAGAGCGCCACCTATTTTAGGTGCCCCGCCACTGCATGTCGTTAATCTTTATGAAAATTCATACACATGATCTACATGCTAGGGCGAACAAAAAATCCTCTTAATGTCATGGTGAAATGTCGACAGGAAGGCGGCCATTTTAGGTCAAAGTCAATATTTTGGCGTTTTAGCACCTCGCATTTTAACGAACTCGTCCTAGAGCTTTTATCCCACTGAGCCACAAATTGCTCAGGATGTTCAGGAGGCATGTGTGATTAAATGTTGTGTTATTTCTTCTAATAGGAGACTTAGTTTACGAGGGGCGGGGCCTCAAAGTTTGATGTCTCGCCAGGACAAATTAAACGGATATAACTCCCACATAAAGCAACATTTCTGCACCAAATTTGCTAGATATGATGACAGTCCCCTCCTACAGAGTTCTATATGCCAATATTTTGATTATGAAATAGCCACGCCCCCTGGAGGTCAAAAGTGTTGTTTTTTGCTCACACACCCATAACTCTGGCTTGGTGGACACCACATGGCCCAAATTCACTCAGGCATCACAAATCATGTTGGTGAAGAGATCTTATAAAGGACGTTGCTCTACGCTGCACGGCGTGCCCGTGACGCCATGGCGAAGTTCCATGCGGCGGCGTGACATCATAAATCACTATAAAATTGTCAATTTTGATCTGATCACCCTAAAACTTATAGGGATTAATAAGGGATCAGTCCTGAACAGATTAATGTGACCATTGCTGGTGTAGACCTAAGCCCCGCCCACTTACAGCAGGAAGTGTTTTTTTCCACGTTCGAGGGTCATGCTTCTAAGCAAATGGTCCAAAACACTTGAGACTCCTCCAAAACATGTCAAACCCTTTCATGATGCCACAATAAAAACCTCAAGTTGCTACGCTAAACAGGACATGGCGAATAGCGTTCCAACGCCATGAAACAGGAAGTACCTGTGACCAAGCCATGGAACCTTGGACCGCCACCAAACTTGCCATGACTGATGACAGTAAGGCCCTGAACTAAGCCCCATTGAAACATTATGGAATAAATGGAGCATGTCTCCATAGCGCCCCCTACAAAATTTCAATCAATCAGCCCCGCCCACTACATGGACCGACATGAATAAAATTCAGCACAGTTGGAGAACGTTCCAGTACCTTCAAAAAAGTCTCTTGGACATATGGGCTAAATTCAACAGGAAGTCGGCCATTTTGAAAAAGGTGCCATTTTTGGGGTCATTTCTTTGCCATGCATTTTAAACAACTCCTCCTAGGGATATTGTCCAACTGACACCCAACTTGCACAGGATGCTCAGGAGGCATGTGTGATTTAAAGTTGTGTTATTTCTTCTAATAGAAGATTTAGTTTAGGAGGGGCGGCCCTTCAAAGTTTTATGTCTCATTAACAAAGACTTATTGCTAAAACTCCCACATAAAACAACATATCAGCACAGGAATCACCACATTTGATGCCAGTCCCATGATGAACAAAATATACAATGCAATAATATGACTATGAACTAGCCCCACCCCTTGGCAATAACAAGTGTCTGATATCGTGAACCAGGAAGTACCTGTAACAAAGCCATGAAACCTTTGATCTTCACCATACTTGCCATGAGTCATGACAGTTATGTCCTTAATAGAGTAAAATTATAATATAGTGGAAAAGATAGTAAATGGCTCCATAGCGCCCCCTCCAATATTTCAATCAATCAGCCCCGCCCACTACATTGACTGACATGGATAAAATTGAGCACACTCATAGACCATTCCAGCACCTTCAAAAAAGTCTCTTGGACATATGGGCTAAATCAAACAGGAAGTCGGCCATTTTGAAAAAGGTGTCATTTTTGGGGTCATTTCTGTCATTTTTTTTGTCATGCATTTTGAGAAGTTCCTTCTAAGTATTTTGTCCAACTTTAACCCAAATGAGTTAGGATGCTCAAGAGGCATGTGTGATTAAAAGTTGTGCTATTTCTTTTAATAGGGGATATCATTTAGGAGAGGCGGGGCAGCAAAGCAGATGTGATGCAACGAAAAGGAAAACTGACATAACTCCCACAAAAAACAACCAACCTGCACCAAATTCACTACAGATGATGCCAGTCATATTCTTCACATTTGTGCATGTCAATAATTAGATGATAAGTTAGCCCCGCCCCTTGGTGACAGGAAGTGACCCTTCATAAGGCCTAAATGGCCTGAAGTGCAGTCTGGCTGCACTTTAGGTTGAGAGAGGCATGGGAAGGATGTTGGCAGGGGAGGCGGTGGCATTATGCCGAGCGGCGCCATGGTGCGAGGGCCTATATCACCGCTTGCGGTTTTAATTATTATTATTATTATTTTTATTCGGACACTTCGCGTGCTTTTTTGGAGGCCTGAACGTGCTCGAAAACTCACCAAATTTTGCGTACCCCCCCAAGGGAATACGAAAAATTTGATATTTTGAGGTGCTCCAGAATGTTTGGGCGAAACTGAATGAGAGCGCCACCTATTTTAGGTGCCCCGCCACTGCATGTCGTTAATCTTTATGAAAATTCATACACATGATCTACATGCTAGGGCGAACAAAAAATCCTCTTAATGTCATGGTGAAATGTCGACAGGAAGGCGGCCATTTTAGGTCAAAGTCAATATTTTGGCGTTTTAGCACCTCGCATTTTAACGAACTCGTCCTAGGGCTTTTATCCCACTGAGCCACAAATTGCTCAGGATGTTCAGGAGGCATGTGTGATTAAATGTTGTGTTATTTCTTCTAATAGGAGACTTAGTTTACGAGGGGCGGGGCCTCAAAGTTTGATGTCTCGCCATTAAAAATTAAACGGATATAACTCCCACATAAAGCAACATTTCTGCACCAAATTTGCTAGATATGATGGCAGTCCCCTCCTACAGAGTTATATATGTCAATATTTTGATTATGAAATAGCCACGCCCCCTGGAGGTCAAAAGTGTTGTTTTTTGCTCACACACCCATAACTCTGGCTTGGTGGACACCACATGGCCCAAATTCACTCAGGCATCACAAAACATGTTGGTGAAGAGATCTGATAAAGGACGTTGCTCTACGCTGCACGGCGTGCCCGTGACGCCATGGCGAAATTCCATGCGGCGGCGTGACATCATAAATCACTATAAAATTGTCAATTTTGATCTGATCACCCTAAAACTTATAGGGATTAATAAGGGATCAGTCCTGAACAGATTACTGTGACCATTGCTGGTGTAGACCTAAACTCCGCCCACTTACAACAGGAAGTGTTTTTTTCCACGTTTGAGGGTCATGCTTCTAAGCAAATGGTCCCAAACACTTGAGACTCCTCCAAAACATGTCAAACCCTTTCATGATGCCACAATAAAAACCTCAAGTCGCTACGCTAAACGGGACATGGCGAATGGCGGTCCAACGCCATGAAACAGGAAGTACCTGTGACCAAGCCATGGAACCTTGGACCGCCACCAAACTTGCCATGACTGATGACAGTAAGGCCCTGAACTAAGCCCCATTGAAACATTATGGAATAAATGGAGCATGTCTCCATAGCGCCCCCTACAAAATTTCAATCAATCAGCCCCGCCCACTACATGGACCGACATGGATAAAATTCAGCACAGTTGGAGAACCTGCCAGTACCTTCAAAAAAGTCTCTTGGACATATGGGCTAAATTCAACAGGAAGTCGGCCATTTTGAAAAAGGTGCCATTTTTGGGGTCATTTCTTTGCCATACATTTTAAACAACTCCTCCTAGGGATATTGTCCAACTGACACCCAACTTGCACAGGATGCTCAGGAGGCATGTGTGATTTAAAGTTGTGTTATTTCTTCAAATAGAAGATTTAGTTTAGGAGCGGCGGGCCTTCAAAGTTTAATGTCTCATTAACAAAGACTTAATGATAAAACTCCCACATAAAACAACATATCAGCACAGGAATCGACACATTTGATGCCAGTCCCATGATGAACAAAATATTCAATGCAATAATACGACTATGAATTAGCCCCACCCCCTTGGCAACAACAAGTGTCTGATATCATGAACCAGGAAGTACCTGTAACAAAGCCATGAAACCTTTGATCTTCACCATACTTGCCATGACTCATGACAGTTATGTCCTTAATAGAGTAAAATTACAACATAGTGGAAAAGATAGTAAATGGATCCATAGCGCCCCCAACAATATTTTAATCAATTAGCCCCTCCCACTACATTGACTGACATGGATAAAATTCAGCACACTTGTAGATGCTTCCAGTACCTTCAAAAAAGTCTCTTGGACATATGGGCTAAATCAAACAGGAAGTCGGCCATGTTGAAAAAGGTGCCATTTTTGGGGTAATTTCTGTCATTTTCTTTGCCATGCATTTTGAGGAACTTCTCCAAAGAATTTTGTCTAACTTTAACCCAAATGAGTCAGGATGCTCAAGAGGCATGTGTTATTAAAAGTTGTGCTATTTCTTTTAATAGGGGATATCGTTTAGGAGAGGATGGGTAGCAAAGCAGATGTGATGCAATGAAAAGAAAAACTGACATAACTCCCACAAAAAACAACCAACCTGCACCAAATTTGCTACAGATGATGCCAGTCATATCCTTCACATTTCTGTATGTCAATAATTAGAATATAAATTAGCCCCGCCCCTTGGTGACAGGAAGTGACCGTTCATAAGACCTAAATGGCCTGAAGTGCAGTCTGGCTGAACTTTAGGTTGAGAGAGGCATGGGAAGGATGTTGCCAGGGGAGGCGGTGGCATGATGCCGAGCGGCGCCATGGTGCGAGGGCCTATATCACCGCTTGCGGTTTTAATTTTTATTGTTATTGGTGGGTGGGTCTCTCCTGATTTTATCATGATGGATAAGAGTAGAGATCCTGTGAAGGGCCTCAAGACGACAGATTGCATCAGACAAAGACAGACAGATACAGAAGGAGAAAAAAGGAAACTGTGATAAATTATACTACAAAGTGTGTGAGTGTGTGTATCTGTTGCTGACAATAGTTGCAAATGTTTTCTCTGAAAGGTTGGCTAGCACTCGAATCTTCAGATTGGTGTATCAGCAAAATACATGTGTCTCTGCAATCAGCTTAAAGGTTAAAAAGTGTGACCATGAATTCAGTTTATTGACTGAACCTGGATAATTAACATATGACAATACATTAGGACTAGTTGCAACTTAGTCTCTCTGCTCTGCTAGATCAACTGCTTCTCTTTTGAGAACTTTGTTCATTATTATTAGAATTCTGTCTTCCTCTTCTCTAATCTTATTTCTTTTATTTCTCTTCTTTCTTTTCTCTTTCTCTTTTCTCCTTTGTTTTGTTTCCCTTTCTTTTCAAGCATCTCTTTCGCATCTCTCAGATTGGCTAAACATAAAGATCACCCTCTGGTAATGCAAAATCCTGTTTTCACATTAAAAAAAAAAAAAAAATCAAACTTTCTGGTCCACAACTATTTATGATGATCTTAATGCGACTGTTCTCATAATTTCTCTGGTCAGCAGTTGTGGACACTAATGAGAAACAATGGTAATGCTAACTGTCTCATGTGTAAACACAGTCGTATCTGTTGCTGACAATAGTTGCAAATGTTTTCTCTGAAAGGTTGGCTAGCACTCGAATCTTCAGATTGGTGTATCAGCAAAATACATGTGTCTCTGCAATCAGCTTAAAGGTTAAAAAGTGTGACCATGAATTCAGTTTATTGACTGAACCTGGATAATTAACATATGACAATACATTAGGACTAGTTGCAACTTAGTCTCTCTGCTCTGCTAGATCAACTGCTTCTCTTTTGAGAACTTTGTTCATTATTATTAGAATTCTGTCTTCCTCTTCTCTAATCTTATTTCTTTTATTTCTCTTCTTTCTTTTCTCTTTCTCTTTTCTCCTTTGTTTTGTTTCCCTTTCTTTTCAAGCATCTCTTTCGCATCTCTCAGATTGGCTAAACATAAAGATCACCCTCTGGTAATGCAAAATCCTGTTTTCACATTAAAAAAAAAAAAAAAATCAAACTTTCTGGTCCACAACTATTTATGATGATCTTAATGCGACTGTTCTCATAATTTCTCTGGTCAGCAGTTGTGGACACTAATGAGAAACAATGGTAATGCTAACTGTCTCATGTGTAAACACAGTCATCACCACAAGTCCTGGATTCGTTCCAGCACATCAAAGATAAATCCTTACTGTATCAGCAGTAAATGCTGTGTGCCACACAACACTACCAGTAATGAATGTGTGTGTGGCTCAACAGAAAAAGTCACAGAAAAAAGACCCTTCAGTAATCTAAGCTCGTTACAACCTACTCCAGCAGTTTTACACCACTTGCAGAGGCAGAATGGCAACAGCCAGTATGAGACCAGAGATCAAATGTCATGCTTGTCTTATACATAAAACTAACTGCCTTATCTGGTGTCTTTCTGTGTTCATCCCCTGACTGGCACCCACATCACACATAAACCAGGCAGTCATAATCCTAAGCAGATAGAATAAGCTCCTAATGTCAAAATAACTAAGTAAAAGTCAAAAATCAAAATAGATACAAAATATGAAATAATATAAATTTTATATATTACAAAATATAAATACTAATTAAAAAAAACTAATAAACAATAAAATACAAAAACACTGCAAAAGTATCTGTTTGGGTGTCACACTCTATGTAAACTGAAATGATGTGAAAAAGTCTTTAGTCTGAGCAGTGGGGGGAATACTTGCAGAAGAACGGAAGATACTGGGAGGATACTCAGTCCAAAATCTCCTGTTGCTTTGGAGAATAAACATCTTGTGACTTCTGAATATGCTGCCATTTTGAACTCACCCTCAAATGGGACAGTAGCATTTGCAGATTCTCTTCTCTGCTAGTTGACTTCAAGAAGTAAGCATCTTTACTATAACAGAGGAAAAGATTAAGAGATAATTACATAATTATTCATTTAGACAGTAAAAGTTCCAAACTTACACTTTCAAGTTACAACTTGTGTCTGACCAGATGGACTACTAGTCTTTGCTATTGGTGTAATAAAAAGCACAAAGACAGCATTAACAATCTCAGGCAAAAGAAAGAAGACAAATATTCAGTTGCACAACTTAACTAAATATTCCTTTTAATTAATTTGATTGAATAAGCTTCACATTACCCAATAAAACATCAGTTGCTAAACTTCCCGGTGTCTTTTCTATGTTACATGACATATTTCTTACACCATTCACACACATACACACACAAACAGGTCGTATTACACAACAGCCCAATGCCATAAAAGAAAACAAAAGTAAACAAAAAAAACTGCCATTTATTTGTACCTATTCACAAAACAATAGCTCTCTTATATGAATCCTTGGACATTGTTCAATATTATCAATACTTCTTAATCATATCTGTTGTGTGAACAAAAAGTTTTAGTTTCGTTTGAAAAGGTTTTCAATTATTTTCCATTTTCCAGATTAGTATTCTTGGCGATCCATTTCATGCAGCCGTGGCTCAATAAAAACTGCCTGCTGAAACTCATTTGTTCTGCCTAAAGGCGAAACACACACCGAGCAAAAGTGACAACACTCAGTGGTGATAAATTCTGCATGTCATCAGCAGCTTATATTGAATAAATGACAGAATTAGTGCTCAAGCATATACTAACTTAATAGATATCAAAATTACATGAATCTCATCAAGTTCCCAGCTCAGGCACAATTACAGATTTTTCCATCCCTCTGAGTTATTTGTGATTTTTGTGTCATTTGCAGCATCGGAGTCTTTTCCATGCTGCAGAGACCAATCAGACACTCACCTGATGGTGTTGCACGATGAATAGACAGTGAAATATTTAAAACATTTAGCACTCTGTGTGTCAGGTTTCAAATATGAAAACAGTTTTCACATCTATTTGCTGAAAGTGGGAAGTTTCTCACAGCACCAATAATGACCTTTTCGTTTCAGGGAATGCATCCACTTCAGTGTTTTTGTTTTGAGTGAGCAATGTGTTTCTTCCTAATGGACAGAGGGGTATAATCTTGAGGATAAACAGAAACATTTTCAGTGTAGAAAAGCAAACCAGTGAGGAATGTGTTTAGATAGAAGGGACTAAACAAAAGAGTATTCCCATAAAAAGGAAAAAAAAAAGTATCAGAGCAGATGTCGCTATCCAGCTATCTCTATATTTACAAGCTCTCACCCTGACAAAAAACTCACATTTTTTTTCCTCCTTCTCCCTCCAGAGAGGCCTTGGTCCCTACAGCTTCATTGTTTTTTCTGTTGTCTGTCTGATCACGCTGGTCTACGTCTGGCTGGTGGTGCCAGAAACCAAGAACAAGACCTTCCTGGAGGTCTCTCAAATGTTCGCTGAGAGGAACAAAACAGAGATCAAACTGGGTGATGGCAACGTACCTTTGACAGACAGCAAAAAAAGCCCAGAGGACGCGGAAAAGGTCACGGCCTTCTGAGGAAGAATGAGAGCATTGAACGGAGAGGAAGTCTTCACAGTGGGGGCTGAGGAGACTAAAAGGACTTCAGCGGTTTAATTTAGTTTCTCCTCTTTATCTTATGAGGAATTTTGATAATCTCTGTGCAGTTTGTGGCAACATATCTTTATTTGAGTGCCTGCTAAAAATACTGAGCTGATCTCACTTCATTCAGCTGTAGAGGTGTGAATTATGTGCATGACTCATTAAACAAAACAGCAAGTTTTTTGTAAGCTTTATTAAAGATGCGTGGATATGAATACATGGATGAAGCTGTGACATACATCTGGTCCTTCATTAATCATCCCATAAACATTTTAAAACCCCATCATCAGCTGTGATGGTTTACTACTTGCAGCATTTTTGAGCCTGTATAGCAGGGCAAACTACTGAGGCTTTTCAGGAGCATCTGTACTGGCTGTCCAACTGCACCCCTCCATACAGGCTAAGTTTGGTGCTACCCCAGCTGAACACATTGCCCACCACAGTGCTGTTACTCTCACATGACATCTGATCCCGGATATCTGCCATTGTCAGCACGTAGTCCCACATGTTGACATCAGTCATTTTACCAACAAAGGCATCCGAATTAGAGATTCCCAGTAGCCCATCCTGGTCTTTGCCCAGAATGAACTCACCACCAGGGCTTATTGTGTAACCACTCTTCAAGTACCTCTGCTCCCCTACCATACCGTTAATCCAGAGCTCTGCCCCACCAGTGTGAGATGACCACGTTACACAGTAGTTGGCCCAGTCATGGGGAATAAAGTTGTGAGGCAAGTTGACAAACTCATTGCCAATCCAGAGGCCCACCTCTCTTGCATCTGAGTCTTCCCCGATGGAGATCATCAGCTCGTTGTCGATACCATGGCTGGAGTAGGAGATGACGGTGTGGACTCCTTCAACTTGAGGAAGGACATGCATGCAGACAGTGAAGGAGTCCAGATCCATGGGATGGCTGATGCGGGCCAAGGCGTAGCTGTCTGAATTCTTCTCCAGGAAGTTGAGCACCAGCGGAAACAGATCTCGATGTTCTGAGGAAGACAGAAGAACCAGAATCAGACTGCAGAGAGGGACAGATCTTTTGATCAGCTTCATTACACACACAACACACACTCACCATATATGGAAGGCCTTGAGGGGCGAGATCCTCCTGAAGAGAAAGAGAAAGAAGTGAACATGGCAAGTGAAATATGACTACCTACATTCTGATGAAGCCGACGTGAGAAGTTGTTTCACCTGAATGCATGTTCTTTCCAAGAGACGTTATCAAACCCTCAATCCTCAGCAACCTGGACTCTATCTCATCTTGCCGACAAAATGCTTTGGAAAAAAAGTGAAGGAAAATTATGAGAATTAGATTCAGTTCTTGGAACATTCCCTCATCACTTCTGATGTAAAAATTGTGAAATCATACACACTTCCTTTCCCAAGGCGTGGCAGGAAAGAAGACTCCACCTCACGGTTGTTGAGAGGCTGAGCAATGCGGTAATCATTCCACAGGGTTTTATTGTCCATATCCATGAGGGTACTCTCCAGTTTCCTGATCTGAATGCACATACAACACATAAATGTATGTCAAATTAGCACTGAAAGTCAAAATAAGCCGGCTTTTTGCTGAATTATTTATTCTTACAAGGTCTCCATTTTGAGATTGCCTGCTGTACCTGGTTATGAGAAAGAGTGATGGGTGTATCAAACACTGTCCAGATGATGCTCTCATAGCAGGGTGGAGTGGTAAGGGAGCCCTCATACCTAAAGAAATGGTTGAGGTTCTCGGGGAGCATGGAGCGGATGTTGATACTCGTTATATTCATGGACTGACCTGTCAGAGTTACACATGTGTCTAATCAGACCCAAACCCACAAATCTGGATCAGTTGGAAGATTACCTGAAAAGTGACCTTCTGCAAAGTGATGAGGCATAAAAAGCATTTTAAAAAAATACATGTAAAAACATGTATTTTTTTTAAATGGCTGAACATCCAAATTAGTGTTAAATGCATGAAAACCTCACCTGCATACTTGATTTTGTCCAGGTTTGAGATAAAATCACTATAGTAGGTGTTCTCAAAATGGCCATCCTGGAAATAAACCAGTATTGGGGTTAACTTAAAACCAGCAGATTCAATCCCAACAGGTGATTTTTACTTATATACCACACTTCCAGTCCTTTCTCACAACAAACTTGGTACATACAGATAAATTATGTGTCATTGTGGAAACCAGGAAAAAGAGTAAGCTTGATGCAGAAGTGAGAGCTTTGAGTTCTGATATGTGGTTAATGTTTCTCATGGTTGCATTTAAACTGAAACTTCAATGTTTCCTTTAATGATAAATGACCACTTTTGGGTCATAAACCTGAACATGTAAATATGTAAGACTACTGTGAGCCATCATAAGTCCAGCCTCATGGGTAATGTTCTAACTTTATCTCATCATCATCATCAGTCCATCCTCCTATAATGGAGCTAATGCAGTATCTTCCCACCCAGCAAGCTCCATGTTCTGCAACTCAAATCCAAAAACACACAAGGAAACAGCAAGAAGACAAACAGAGAAAACTGAAACCAAGACAGGACAGGAAAGCTGGACAGCAACAACTTGAAACAGTCTACCACAAAGCGAGAGAAACAAGACAGTAACAGATAATAACGTAATAACAAAGCAAACAACAACAACAAAATAAACCTGTCTTGTGCTGGTTTATGAACTTAATACAAAATTAAATTACTGCATATTTTGGACTTACTTTTTTCAGTTTATTTGCTCAGATGTGGAGAATTTCTAGTGAACTTCAATTTAAAGTATGACTGCCATTCATTTTCCTTTAAACCTCATATTAATTGCTCTAGCTGTGTAATTAGATTTAGACTTCTAAACAACTTGGTTAAGTTTGGTCAATAAAGCTGTTTAGTTAACATTAGGAAGAGATTATGCTTTAAAACAAACCCATTAATGCTACAGATAGACCACATGTTACAACAATATATTATTTTCTTATTGGATGGACGATTGTCTGTAAAGCTGGCACTATGTGGTAGATTAAAAAGAAACTGCTCAATGAATGTAAGAAGCTCCATATGACTGGCTCTAAGCTTATAATGCATCTAAATACTCGTTCTAACCAGCAGATGATATGCTGGATGTGGGAACGGGAACGTATGGTAAAAGAAATCAATTAAAAAATCAGTTTAGCTTTACAGATATGACCTTTTTTTTCATTTTTTCAAATTTGAGACGTATTTTAGACATTTTTATTCAGAATTTTTCAGCAACAAACTTTGTCCAAACAAGACTGACTGTGCTTCGGTCACAGTGGATGATAGCAGTGACATTGCTGCAGCAATGACCTCTCAATGGACAGGAAAGGAAGTGTCTCATAGCTCATACTTGTCTTGGGCTACAGGAAACAAGATACCATTCAATATGTGAGTCTGCAGCTGAAAACTCAAAAGAGCCTTTAATCCAGCAGGATGACCAAAATACCCACTTCAAAGACCAGGGGGTTGCAAATAATCATTTTTCAGCACAAAGACATTCTTTCTCATTTATTCAAATTTTCTACAACAGAGCTAATGCTCATTTTTCTCAGATGGTGCCTGAATACGAAGTAGATTTTAAATAAATGAGACAAACCAGAGGAAAAGGTATTTATGGTTCACGTACTTCATAGAAAAAGGCGAGAACTGCCAGCCCATCTGGTTTATCTATGGCTTCAGTAAAGCTTTTGTACTTCTCTGAATTGTAATGGACGACATGGAGCTGGGAGACAAGGTGGAAAAAAAGGGACAGGTTAGGCGTCAACATCACCTTATCTATCAATGTCAATGTAAATATGGCATTTAAACTCAGTTAAAATAAAACAACAAGCATGTATTAGCAGGAACATGGAAAGCGGAAAAAAAATTAAAAGAAAAAGGGAAATACAAGAAAATCGCTCCCAAATAAGAAGATAATATCTTAAACTAATAAATGCAGATAGCCGTGGTTTCCTTAATGGCACTGTCTCCATAAAAAAAAAAAAATGAAATAGAAAAAAAAACATAATTCTACAGTAAGCGTCTTAGTGTCCAACAGGTCACATTTTCATTGCTGTCTTCTAAGCCCACCTCTGCCATATATCGGATACCATCTATGGTGTGCTCCGCTCCACTGGCCTCCAGGTCCCAGCCACCCCAGTGCAGGTGCATCTGGACGGCTGTGTACTTTCCTGGGAGGCCCTTGGTGATCATCATGTTGGGAGGTAGGTCGATCTGAACTGATGGTGACATAAAGATTTTATTAGAGGTCATGAATACTTTAGAAGGCTGCTGTTCAGGCGTTTATGAATATGTCCTCCTTTCCAGAAAGAAGTGATATTTATTTCAATATTGCATAAAAAAGGAAAGAAAAGGGGGGGAAATTTAGCTCTTTGTGCTTTTATTCAGTGTTTTATTCTTTTTATTTCTTTCTGAGGTCACAAGCTGTAAGTTTATGCATTTCAAACACACCTACCTGTGTGCCCGTTGTTAGACATGAGAAAATTCCCTTTCTGAGCATCATATCCGCTGAGCTCCAGTTCCAACATGTCTGGGTTGTACTTTACGCTGCGCCTCTGGATGTCAATTGGGGACTGCTTCTTGCCGCCACACGAAGGGTACTTAGTTGGCCAGTGCATCTGATCCAAAGCTCCCTCTGTTTGCAAAATAATCATCCACTTACATGTAGCCTAAAAATAACACTTGACAGACATAAATTTATTTAATAAGTGCTGCTGTTTAAAATGGTTTGTAGCGTTTATTTGCGGAGGATTTATAGGAGCTTGCAGATCGCTGGTTATAAGCGCACCCACAGAACTTGTTCAACTGGATGCTGCGATGTCGCTTTAGCTCCTTGTAGTATTATCCCCAAAAATATTTACAACGGCACAACACAGCTATTTCCTCCAATAGACTACAGATGTAAGAAGAGTCTGAAAATGTTTATCTTAGTTGACCACTGCGGTGCGCAAACCTCCAAACAGCTTTAATTACATCACGAACAAACAAAAATTCTTCATTTATTGACGGATTATATCTCCGAGAATCAACCAAACAGCGCTTTTACGCACGCTTTACGCATCAAACCCATTTAATTAAGGATTGGTATTTTTCAGATGACAAACATATATATTATATTCCTGTCTAAAATATTCTAAGAACCAAAAAACCCACCTGAATATGTCCAGCGAATATCTTCATGATTGACTCCTGCACTCACTACACAAACCAAAACGGCGGAGACAAACGCAGAGAGGATCTCCATCGCCGCGTCTCTGTTCTCGCACAACACTGACTCCTCACAGAGCTTTTCTCTCCACATTTAACCCACCAGTAAAGAAGGGAGGTGTTATGAAAACGCCCAGAGCGCTTCCCAGTAGAGAGCCAAAGTGACTGGAAGGGGAAAAACAAAATAAAAAAGGGAAAAAAAAAAAAAACTCTCGAGGACAATTTTACTCTCATATCTGAAATGCACTCTTAATTTAGACTAAAGGTTGGTTTTGTTTGTTTAAAATACATTTGTATGTGTGCTGGGAAACATTATGTTATAATAACTGTATTTGTTATGTACATGTGTGGTTTTACCTGTTATTGGACTTTCAGGATTGAAATGTTAAAACAAATCTTATTTTAGTCTTTGATGTGTTTTTTTTTTCTTAAGAATCAGTCATTCAAGACCGGAAGTTTCTCAAACTCTGGCAGAAGTGTTGACTTAATTATTAGAGGACTGGCATAGAAGAGAAAGTGCTTGGCTACAAGCACATTCTTGACGCCCTGACTTTGTTGGTAAAGTTGCAAGTCATTCTGTCAAACAAAACAACAGATGGCTCCTGATATGGAAGAAAACAATGTGTTCATTCCATGGATCTATAATAACATATTACTTTGTGTATTACCTGCTAATGTGGGCCAGTTGCAACATGCTCAACCCTTTTGGTTCAAATGCCAGAAATGTCAAACTGAGGGGTGTGTAAGTGTGAATATATAGTTTGCTTCTGGGAATTGGATGCACTCACAAAAAAGGGGGGAAATATCTAGTTTTCTTCAGAAAGGTTTGGGGTTACTTGTGGTTATGGGACAAAAACCAAGAATTCAAACTGCTCAACAATGTGGAAAAAGTGCTCAAGAGTAACACAGTCTCACACCTCTGTGTTAAATGTCAGGCAACAACTTCATCATCATTCAGTGAGCTTACAGCTGTATGCAAATGTTTAGGTTCCCCTGAATAAGAATAATATTCAGCAGTCTCCACAGTTGAATAAAAGTTTCTGTTTTACAGCACATGTTTGGTAAAGATCTGTTTTATTCATATAAAATCCTGTCAGGAAATGTTTCAACTACAATACAAGTCAGCATGAATTTCAGTGTATTAGATCTTCTCAAAGCAGCCATCTCTGACTTTATTCACAGTTCTATAAACTATGACAACCAAACTGACTATGTTTTTATGTCTAAAATCTTTCCCTGTGCATGATATAAATACTTAGGTCAAGCTCATCCCAACTGGGATGAGCTTGACAAGGTTGAGTATCTTAGTGACAGTGACATGACTGAGCTCAGCATCTTTTTCTTTCTTCTGAGGTAGATTATGTTTCCAAGAGGCTTGCTGCAGGTTATTGTGCTTCTGACTAGCAAAGTTAAAACCTATTAAAACAGTTCAAGTAAACCAAGTAAAAGCATCACAATACAATATTTACCAATATGTCAGTTTAAGAACATCAAACACTACCTGCAACAAAAACATGGCTTGGTGATGTTTGAACCAAAGATATGGTTTGAACATAATATTTCATACTTTGATTTGATTATCCATTTTGATCAAAATCAAAAAAATTTAAGACTTGGTCATACAAGCTAGACAAGAAATTTTATGCTCTGCGGGGCTCTGCCTTGGTAAGGGGATCACTGGCTGAACTTTTGAACTAAACCTACTTTAACAATTTTTTTTCATGAGGAAGTATATATTAACAAATTTACACTGAAGCTGTGTTGTGAAGTCTTCACAAACATGCATCCTGTCAAATTTAGGATTTTACATACAAGATTAAAATTAATGAAAGAAAAATCTAATTCTTTTTAGATCTTAAAATTAGGTCAATTTAACCTCAGATGAAGAGCTTATACAATGCACTTGATTCATTTATCATCACCAAATTTGATCAATCATGACCTGCATAACAGAAGAAGTTTTGACAGTTTAAAGGTCTGGTGCGTCCAGATATTTAATTGTGGTACACATCCTTAGATTCAGAGAAAATGGAAACATAGCATATCACCACAAACACTTCCTATCAGCTTTCAAGCACAATGCTGGAGGGCTGATTGTTTGAGTTTGTTTTGCAGCTGCAAGATTCTGGATACCTTTCAGTTACTGAGTTTAACATCCTCCTATGAATACCAAAGTATTCAAAGTCAAATGTAAGGCAATCTGTCTAATGACTAAACTGCCTGAAACTTGGAAAGGCAACAGGACAATGATCCAGAATGACTGAATAAGAAAAGAATCAAGATGTTGCAACTCTGATTTTTAAAAAAAAAAAGGTGCACATAAACCAATGCCTAAGTTAACCACAACAATATGAGAGACGAATGACATTTGACAAAAAAAAAAAAAAAAGACTATTTCAAATGTATTGCTGCAAGGGGCCTCCCTCAGTGTGCAAAATCATAGTGTATGTCCAAGGTCAGTGTTGGGATGCCACAGACTTAAGAATTCATTTGTGGATTAAGGACTCCCCTCTGCTTCTTTTGAAGCTAGAACTTCGGCCAGGCCAGACCACTTCTTTCTTTGATAATGAAGCAGCTCCTCTCCTCCAGGCTCCAAGGAACATAAGGCCTCACCAGATGACAACACCTTACTTCAAACTGCTCTCACCAATCTTCAGATCAGCCTGCTAGAAGCAGCTGATCTCCGGCTGCTTTGTTTTGCATCAGCAATCCAGAATCTGGAATCCTCTGAAACAAAGGAAAGTTTTCCTCCAAGAGAAGAAGCCTTCCTGTTAACCTTCCTGCTACCCTCTCCAGTTGAGAAGAAGCAATCAGTCTTCTTCTTCTGAAGGGCACCAACCTCAACATAACTTTGAACAAATTAAAGACAATCATGCAATATCCTTCCCACCAACACAGGTGACTTTCTGTCTTTCTTGTACAGTAAATAGCATTTTCGTATAGTATTGCAAAGTCCAACAATCCTACTTATTACTTAAAAACTTGAATTATGATCATTATTCTTTACATTAATGTAATGTAATTTAGTGTATTGTTAAATTTTTGAAAGTCAAAGTTTTGTTGTGTGATTGTTGTGTGTGCATTGTGATAACTGATGGTTGCAAAGGTCAATGCTCAGACTGTGCATGTTGTTTCTGTCCAAGATTGGTACATACCAACACAGACCCTCAAGACTGACTAAGATATTGATATTGATGCAGGAATTCTCCTGTGGTGCTCAATAGTTTATATTCTATATTGATACTTTTATTAAAAATTAATGACTGTCCATGGATACTTTTTCATAGTGGCTAATAACTAAATTTGCTCATACCAGAACCCAACATCAGTGATACTCAGTCTTGGTCCTCACAGACTGGTGTCTGCCAGGTTTTTAAATGTTACACTGCTGAAACAAACCTGACTCAGAATAAATGAATCTCCAACAGCTTGATGTCAAGCTCTGCACAAGTTTTTCATTTTCCATCAATTTGAGTCTTGAGGATGAAGAGATGATATACTTACTTTTTCACGTTTCCATGTCTTTCTTTTCTGCAAAAACTAAATAAAATGTTCAAAAGACCAAGTTTTACTAAGGACTTTCATTGTTCAACATACTGTCAGGACCCATTGTAGTCTTTGTGAGGCTGTGGTTTGTTTGAGAGTCATCCCTATGTCTTATCTAGAGTCCCTTCCATGTGATTCCCACCCTGCCTGATTGTCTTCCCTTGTGTCCTTTTGTCTTCCTCCCCTCCCAGCTATTTAAGCTGAGTTCCTCTTTCTTTCTGTGCCAGTTCATCTCATCTGTTCATCAGGGGTTGCATGTTTTTTCAGCTCCTCTGCTCTGAACTTTGTAATATGAAATCAGAATTATTCTGAATAAAGTTTTAACGGATTCAGCATCTGACTGTGCATCTGACCCCTTGAATCCAGCCTATCTGATTCTTATACATATATCCTTCTTCCTTGGACAGCAGTCTGTAGTTTATTAACCTGCATTTGATTAATGCCTGTTGTTTTCTGTTTCATTAAAAACACCTAAAAGTGATTATAACACTGCTTAGATGGGAAACCAGCACTGACCTTTATGAGTGAGGAGAAAGAAGTGAATTTTCTACGCCCTCAAAGACTGAGATCATTTGAAAGCCACAGATGATACCCCACAATTCCCAACTAGACACAAACCTGGACTGTCTTCCTTCTTAGTAATCACAAGGTTTGTCTAAACCATGAGAGCAATGACAGTTTTTGACATCTTAGATACTTTAATGGTATAATTGTACCAGCCAAGAGCAAGCTGGTAATTTAAAGCCCACATAAAGTGAGTTTGACGTGGACTGAATGATTCAGCTGCAGACAGGCCTCAGGAAGAAGACAAATAAGCAAAACAATAGATTAATTTTTCAGTCAAAAAGTCAGATTTACTTGCTAATAAATGCTCATTTTCTCAGTAGTGGGAATATTAAAATATAATCTTTAGAACCTGCTGGTTAGTTTGGATGATGCTTGATGTAATTGGAGTTAACAGGTCAGTGTTGGCCTGTGTGACCAACACCTTCACTTGACATCCAATACGTATATATGTTCATTTCTATAGCTTATCACCTATTCAAACACAGTGTTGCAGAGGTACAGGCATCAGGCAGGGCACACCCTGGACAGGACACCAGGTCATCACATGGCCAACACAGAGACAAACAGCTGCTTACATTCACTCCTCTGGAGAATTTGGTGACCAATTAACCCAACATGAATGTCTTTGGATGGTGGGAGGAAGCTGAAGGAGTATGCAGAGAGAAACCACGAATACATGGGGAGAACATGGAAACTCCACACAGGAAGGCCACCTGAGGCTCGAACCAGTGAAGATGTGGTGGTGCTGACCACCACAAACTCTTAACGCAAAGAAGTTAATTTAATTTACCCAGCAGGGAGCAGAGAGTTTTGGACCGATTCACACTCCAGCATGTCCATTGTCAGCAGTACTTTTTTCATGTTTTTAGGTTTTTGCCATTGATTTCCTTTTCCAGTTCAAGTCCTGAGTCACTGTAAACTTATCACAACATAATCTTTTTATACTTTTGTAAATTTATCTTTATGCCTCTTTTCAGCTTCACACCCTGCATTCCAATGTACTTTTACTTATTTTCTTTTTTGTTTCTGTTTTTCTCTTTGACAGTTTATGGACAGTTAATAAGTCCAGGGAAGACGTTTGTTGCCCATAGTTTCTTCACTTGTTTCAAAAAGTGAACAGGATGTAATTAAAATATACCACAAACATCTTATGTGCTTGTGATAATAAACTTTATGTGATAAGAGACCAGAATTATTGCTCTTCTTGTCTTTAGTGATGGGTATTAAGTGGTTCCCTTCCATATATGAATAAATTCAAATCATGAGTCATGCCAGTTCACAGATGAGGGGAAGTTAGGGCTTCTTGGAACCACACTGGTGTGTTGAAACAGCTAAGCAAACAGCCAAACAAACAATGAAAACCGCCGTCTTTTTCAAAGTGACAACTGTTATTTGATTTGAACAAACCTGTTTGGTTATCAATCCAGGAATCTGGATGCAACACAATGTTGAGAGAGCTAAAAGGTCCAAATATGCACTCCACTGAACACTATGATTTTATCCTGATCAACACCCTGCTCTTACAGTTGCACAACTTCATGTGTGAAAGCTGCCCAGTACAGCCACACTAGGAGTGACTCAGCAGCTCTTTTGAAAAAATAAAATAAAATCAGCTTCTAGTTTCTAATGCAAAAAGGCAGCAGTATATATTTTTATGAGACGAACTTTACTAGAATTTTTCTCATCAGATTTAAAAATCACGAGTGTAATATTAGTTCTATGCATGATGCATGCAATCAAATATGGCTATTTTAATTTCTAAAAAGTCTGGAAATATGCAGCTTGCTTTGGCTGGTGAAGTGGAAAAGTAGTTTTCATGCTTGCCTGGCCTGTCAAGCACATCATCTCCTGCAACCAGAATGCCTCTTGCATCAGAGGGGACTGCAGGTTTAGAAATGGAAAACTTTAAATTAGCTGGCAGCAACATGCTATACGCATCCTGTTGTGGCCAGCAACTTGGAGGAGCAATGCTTCACTGGCAGATGGCAGAGTGAAGCAGCTTTTCACGCAGTTCTGATAATGAAGAAATTTACACTTTTAGATCACTTTGACACAGCCACTACTGCTTCATGAATAGTGAGTAATCCAATTAAATAGTGTTTGGATATCTTCTAAACCAGGGGTGTCCAAAGTCAGTTCCCAAGGGCCGTTGTCCTTCAGGTTTTCAATGTATTCTTGCTTCAACACACCGGACTCAAGTTAAATGGATCTAACAGCCTATGAATTTCTGCTAAATTTCTCATTAATTTGAGTCAGAAGTGTTTGAGCAGGAATGCACTGAAAGCCTGCAGGACTGTGGCCCTTGAGGACCAAAGCTATAGACTCCGGTTCTAGATAGTTAAAGCTGACTTTTTATTGTGCGATGAAATCCGCCCAAGTATCCAAGTTCCAAACAACAAAAACTTTTGGTTGATTTGATTCTTTTTTTTTTTTTCTTTATTAATTTTGTATATTTTCCCCACAAACTTAAATACACATTAACATGAAATCCAACATATTGTTAAAAATGGAAGAAAAGGACTTTATCTTTCTGTTGGAATTGCACATATCCAGTGACACACAAGAACCATCTCAAGCTTAGCAACAGTTTACTCACAGCACAAGACCAGGATAGACCTGTTCCTTCAATCCTCCTGCACACAAAGAGGAAAACCAACCCCTACTGCTGTTGTGACAATCACAAGCCTGCACTTTACATCCTGTCTATATCAGGTCCCCAGTCATTGGCCTATTCAGTTACTAGCTGACCATGATTCAAAGCACAAGGATGCATGCACCAATATCATTTGAAAAGAAGATACCTTTGTCAAATAAATCAATGGGTCAAAAAACAAGTAATTTACTTCATACAGCAAACTTGTGCTAAGAGACCGCAACTTTTATCAACAACAGCAAAAGAGGGAGATGAACTGCCCCATTTTCATTTCTATATAGTTCATCATAATGGTTGATCGCCAGCAGGAGGCATTGTGATGCAAGATCAGTCTGTGTTTGCTGAGCAAAGGTGGATTATGTTAAAGGAAGTGAGGATATAGGGAACAAGCAAGGACACTGAGATAGGATGAACAATAAGAAAAAAACCTAAGCTAAGTTTTCTCTAGGTTCTCAGCCAATGAGGTATTGTTCAGTTTTTTTTTTTATTTCACAGAAGTACTTTTTTTTTTTTGTCTGTCAAATGTTTTTATTTCTTTTTAAGCTAATTATTGAAGTCTGTCCTCAAGGGCCACAATCCTGCAGCTTTTTTGTGTGTCCCTGCTACAACACACCTGACTCAAATTATCGTGCCACCGAGCAGAAATTCGTTGGTTGTTGAGTCCATTTAAAGGAGGCCAGGTGTGTTGGAGCTACAAATACAGCAAAAACCTGCAGGACAACGACCTTCCAGAACTGACTTTGGGCACCCCTGAACCAAAGTGAACTGTGCTAAGAGTTTTCACAGTGACAGTATCAACACAGCCCTTCATGTAAAATAGTGGAGTCTCAGTATATGAGTCCAGGTCCTGCAGCTCAAAAATGCTCCACTCTGTATGTGCAAAACAGTCTTGCAAACAGTCAGTGTCTAATCAGTTATCAGGTTAGATGCATAGACCATGCATCTGGATATGTTTGCCTTCTGAGAGGAGTGTGAGCAGGCACAAAGAAAAGAGAGCGGCTATCAGATTGACCAGAGCAAAGAGGGATTGGTCTATAAGCATGTTTAATTCTGGAATAAACTTGGTCAAGTGTCTTTCTTTTTTTCCTTTTTTTTTGGAGAGCAATGTTCATACTAGCATCAGGAGCTATGTAAACAGCAGTGAAGAAAGCTGTGGTTAGCTCATGAGCAAGGACAATCTGCACTGGACTGTCATGGCTTACAAATCTGGGGAGCAGTGGTTTCCAACTGATCTGCTCTCCAAGCATTGGGCTTCATTCACAAACATACAGAGTCCAGTCTACTTTGTCCCTAAAACTGCAAGTAGATCCTGTAGCCTGCTAGCAGTATCACAGCATCAGGGATTCCCACGTGTAAACACACTTCAGCACTGATAAAACAAACAATAACTTGATGTTGAGATCCTTGTCACAGATGAGACAAGTAGCTGAAGTTTTGAAGCCAAGTCAATGCTTTCCCTCAAATGCATCACACGCAGATCCCCAGCAGATGGAGGTCTTTCTGAATGGATCAGTGTGTAAAACATGAGTCAATCTCAAGGCAGTCGTGTCAAAGTGACTTGAAGCTTCAGTTTCACTATCTCTATCTCAGCAGCCTTAGCTTTCTCCTGCCCTACAGACCTACTTCTCCTTCCTCGCTTTTTTCCTTCTTTTGCCTGGACTGAAAACAGATCGTGGAAATCCGAAGAGATTCTCCAATGGGATGTTGTGCCATCATGTAATGTTCTGTGGGGGTGCAAAATTTTACTACAACCTAATAGTTATAAGATTTTGACTATTATAAGTCCCTAATTCCTGCATTCGTGTAACAATAAAAAGAACAAACTCACACACTGAGGGACAGACTCAAGGTGCTGACAACATGCATGCCAATGTCACCAATTTCATAGGGCTGCAGATGATTTTTTTCACAACTGGCTGCCATTAACTTGAAACGCTCAGCTAATATGTACCACTTTCTGCATTGATCTGTGAAGTTGTCAGGATGGTGCTAAGCTGCCAGGACATCTTAACAGGTTGGGCAAGTCCACTCCCTGTCTTCCCAGTGAAATTTGAAGTTAAGAGGCCAAAATCTAGATAAATAATTAAATCTTTCATTCATATCAAAGCAGATCAAGTACAGATTACCATTTAATTACTCCACACATGTATCACATTCCACACAGACCATCACAGATATGTGGAGTTTAATGACCATGCCCCTCTTAAAGTATCTACACCTCAGAGTGAATGGAGTTAGTTTGTCTTGACTTCTGGACTTCAGAGAAAACGGATAAGTGTGTGGATGTTTTGGTGGCCACTTCACTGGGTCCAAAAGATAACTTTACTTTTCTTCTCATTGAAGTTGCTTTCATTTGATTGATACAGTCAAACAGTGGTATCAGTAAAAATGAATAAGTGCAGCAGGTACCATCTGCATATGAATGAATAGACACGTCATATTGCCTTAGTAAGGTTCATAAGGGGAGCATGTATAGCCAAAATGATGTTGGTACATGGATAGAGCCTTGGGGGACCACACATGTAAGAGAGGCTGAAGAAGAAACTGTTTCTCTGTGGCTTACAAAGAAACCCCTTTCAGACTTTTGTTATTTAAACCATTCTAAAACAGTGCCTCTGGTGCTCCAGGCAGGGATTCAGGATCCTATGATCAACTGTGTCAAGTGCTGCTGTGACATTTAGAACAAGTGACTAAATCCCTAAAGTCAGTAGTTAGCAAGAGATCCCTGAAACTTTTTTTGAATAATGGTCTGTGTATTTAAGAAAAACTACAGCTGTAAAAACTATCCTTTCTATGTTGGGGAAATTCTTCCTCTCTGGGTAGGGGAATTATCCCAGGAATTATCCATTAGAGATAGGGTGAGAAGCCTGGCCATCCGGGAGGGACTCAGAGTAGAGCCACTGCTTCTCCGCACCAAGAGGATCGAGTTGAGGTGGCTCGGGCATCTGGTCAGGATATCTCCTGGATGCCTCCCTGGTGAGGTGTTCCAGGCACGTCCCTGCGGGAGGAGACCCTGGGGAAGACCCAGGACACGCCAGGAGGGATTGTATCTCTCGGCTGGCCTGGGAACGCCTTGGGATCCTCCCCCCCCAACAACATGTTTGAAGCAGGCTGGGACAACACCTGAGCTGAGGCTGCTATTAATAATATTCAAAACGTCAGACCTGAGTTGAGGCTTGGACTCACAGTAGACCTTCCCATCCTCTTCACTCCAAAACCCTGAGGTGCTCTGTAATGATTCAGGATCCATGTGGGAATGGTTTCTGATTAATTATTCATTAGCCATCACAATGATTAAGGCTATTTTGTAGCCTAAGCCCCGGACAGAAGTAACTCTGCAGCTATGGTGCCTTTGATTGTGTTTTAGTACACTGACAAGGTGCAGCATGAGTGCTCAGATATCTGTGCACATCCTAAACATCCTGTGTTTAGAGCTTTTTTTTAAACTGCAGAAAACAGAAATAAAAACTGCAAATAAGCTGGTTATTATTGAATTTTTAGATTAGCAGGTGCTTAACTTGATTATTCCTATATCAACAAACCTTTTGCTCATGATTTATCTCCTCAAGTAATGCGTACTGAGGATTCTCCATTTTATTAAATTTTCTTTACTTCACCACCAAACGAAAAACAAAGATGTACATGACAAAGTTGATCACAGCTGAGTCCCTGTTCAGCTGCATTGCAGGGAGATTTTCATCTTATTGACAATTAATTCTTAATGAATAATTATTTACTCGTGCTGATCTTAACACCAATGTATTAAATGGACACAGGTCCATAAATACTTGCATAAAACAGGTCAGATATAAAGAAAAAAAACCCAAATTAATAAGGCACAGGTTAAGGAAATGAAATGACATACAGACATTTCAGATGATACGGTGCATCTTCAGTTTGGATGAGTAATGTGAGCATCTCACTGGCATTTGAAAGTGTTTTGATGACACCATTTGGGGAGTCGTGTACACATTACACAAACTTAAACATCGGGTTTGTCAGATGATTTAAAAAAATCCTCAACCAGAGGATGCCAGACTTCTCACTAGTTCAGTCCAGATAGTTTTATTTGGTTCTTGTTCAAATTCTGGCAGCTGAGCTCTGAACACCCAGAAATAAATTAACAGATTCATGAGCGACACATATAAAGAGGATGTTGCAATAATCTAGGTGTGAGGAGGAAAAAAAACTTGAAAATTGGTAACTAACATTTCTCAAATAATCAAAACATGACTTAAAACATAAGTTTTGTGATGTGAGCCTCAAAATTCAAAACTTCAAACCAAACACAGAAGTTCTTTGTTACGATTTTAATGTTTTCACCCGGCAAGCCAGGAGATCGTAGTAATGTTTAGTGATTTGCTGAGAACCAGTTCTAACAACTTTAGCTTAGCTTGTATTAAAGCTGGGTTAGGTAATCTTGCTCAAGGACATTTTTGTTTTAACTCTGGGTGAAGTGCTTCCTCGTCCTCATAGTAGTCGATATATTTTGTCATCATGAACACTAAAAAAATATTGTTAGACCCCTCAGTTTACTGTAATTCTGTAAAAACTCTGACCAGTCAAAACGTTTGGCCCGAACTGAAGTTGTTCCTTTCTTATATCTTGTAAGCTACATATAAATACCATGTTAGGGTAAAAAGTAGTGAGGAAGAAACTCGGAAGGCAAACATGGCTGAGAAGATGCAGGAAGGATTTCCCCGACCGAAACAGCCGAGAAAGAGAAAATTGTTGGTGGAAAAAGCTGTGAACTAGAAAAGCACTCAGAGAGCGCAAAACCTCCGCCAACACCTTTAAAAAGTTCCTGGAACGGTGATCCGGATCCCCACCTAGATTAAATCAGTTATTCCTTTTCACATTTCAAACAACTCCTGAAAATCAATTAAAATCCATCCATAACTTTTTGAGGTGTCTTGAACACAAACAGATAAACCCCGGTAAAAACATAACCTCCTTGGCTGAAGGTAAGAAAAAAGCCTTGGATGACGCAAGGAGTAAAACAAGAGGGAGAGGAGCCAATAAAGGGGGCCACTCTTGAACATTACCTACCCCAGCTTTAAGCCACAGAAAATTCTAAGAAATCCAGTTTTTAACATTTTAAAGGCAGTAATGTAGTGTACTCAGCATTGCAGAATCAATACTTATAAAAGCTGAGTTCAGTTGTGTATCATCAGCATAAAGATGGACATGAAAAGCCCAGGATGAAAGTTGTCCTAAAACTGACCCTTGGGAGACACCATATTTAACAAAAAAAAAACAAAAAAAAAAAAAACATGGATGTTGCCTGCAGCACAAAATTGTTTTTAGATAAATATTATAAGAACCACTGTAAAGCTATCATATATTCAAACCAAGTGGGTTTGCCTGTGCAAGAGGATAGATACTATGGTCAGCAGTGTCAAAGGCAACACTGTGATCTGATAGAACTAGGATGGAACATCAGCCACCATCAACCCCAATTAGAAGCTAATTGGTGACATTGAGGAGGACATTTTCAGTACAGTGGTTTTCACCAAACCATATAGAAACATCTCAAAGACATTATTGTCTTAAGTTTTTAAAAGCAGTTGTGTCGCAACATATTTTTTAAAACCTTTAATATGAATGGGAGCTTGTAGATCAGTTGCTAATTATGAAGAACAAAAGGCTCCAGTCCTGTTTTCTTTAAAAGAGGAGGAACATAAGGAACTTTAAAATGTTAAGAATTCGTAAAAATTTGCCAAAATTGTGAGGATTGGAAACTGATGGACTTTACTTTAATAAATAGTGTAAAACCTTTTCACTGTCAGCATCACTTGGGATGTTAAGTAACATTTTTCGACAGTTTTAAACAGCAATCCATTGTTATGCTGATTAATCGAAATAATTGATGATTGTTAATAGAAATAGGATTAGGTAAATACAGAGTTTTTGTTGACATAACCAGATTATTCTAGCAGCTCTTTCCTAGCCAAATAGTGCACTTGATGACAACATCTCTGCTCTGCATTCCTACCCTCTGATTTGCAGTTGTGAGTAAGTGTATTGGTCCACCGTAGCTTACAATGTGTCAGCTTGGATCTCAGTTTATGAGGAGCAATATTGTTTAAAATGGATAGATAGGTTGAGCTAAAACAGATTTTATTAGTGGGGCTTAAGTCTGGTAAGCACAATTTACAACAGCTAAAGATGTGCTGAGAAATTCGATCCATTCTGTTCATTAAAAATACTAGATGAAGATGGTTTGTGCAGTAATGGAAGTATGCTGCTTCTCATTTTGATCACACAGAGTACCCAGCCATCAGAGTTTAATGTCTTTGGTTATTGTGACTGTTACGTAATATTAGTCTTCATCTTTTGTCTCTATTGTCTTGATCTACCCACTAGAGGTCTCCAGAATGTGTTTTCTCTTGCCCTAAACCTGCATCTTATCTCAGTTGCTCCATTTTTGTTTGTTTGTTTGTTTTTATTTCAGCATACCAGAATCCCCTTATCTGATTACTCCCAGTTGTATCTAAACCAGGTATGTCAAATTCCAGTCTTTATTTATTTTATAAGAGAGAAAAATTGCTTGTAGTCTGGAGCAGTATCTGGATATATATTCTTGACATTTTACCTCTCATCACTGGTTTTCACTCCCCAACTGATCAGATATAAACAAGCCTTTCAGCTTAGAGGCTATACCAAAGTAAGATTCCACTTTCCTTTGTGCTAGCACTTGTTACCCTGATCTGGACTTAAAACCAATTGAGATCCATCTGTAACCTACTTGACAACGTTTACTAAATCTACTTGTTGAGACATCTTACCAAGTATTTTGGCAGCAGGTGGCGCAGTTGGCTTTAAAACAATGACTTTCTCAAGGTCACTGCAGCAGGATTTCATCACCGTTGAAGCTGCCGTTGATGCTGTGCCCGACGCAGATGCACAAACAGTCATTACAAAAGTGAGACGTCACATTTGTGGGTGAAACCCAGTATTCCGTCATACTGTGACTTATTAATTGAATTTCCATGTTCAGTCACTGTACTTTGCACATGGCTGCATGTTCATTGAGGCTAGAAATGGGCTACGATTTGCTGTTACTCTGCACCAGCAGATTAAGACACAACTGGACACGTTTGTCTTAAAACGTATTTGAATGTATATCTCAACACTATTAGCACGTGAAAGAGTCACATTGTAAGCAGTTATTGAGATGTTGGCAGACATCTTTATATGTATAAACAGTCTATGATTCAGACACCAGTGTTGAGTAGAGGTTTTTATGAAGCACTTCCAGGAAACGTAACCACAACAGACACGTGACTAACAACGCAAGACTGGATGGGAGATCCCTGCCTGCTTCTCTGCACGTACTCCAGTCAGCGTCACCTTTCTTTTCCGCATAGCAAAACCTCCTGAATTAATTGGGTTTCATTCCAGTACAGACTACAATTCCCACAGTTCACTAAAGTTAAAACTCCTCTTCCACTTTCTCTGTCCGTCGTTTACAGAGATTATGCTCCAGATGAGACAGAAAACCAGCATCCCCTTAACCTTCATGGAGATGTCTGCCTCCTGATGGTGAACGTGCACTCTTACTCGCGCACATCTGCGTCGTGACTCGGTCTCAGCCAATGGCGTGGTGCTGTTGCTCCAGTCCTTCCTGATTCCGACCACTTATCATCCAGCTCGCAGCGTCACGAGCGCCTTCTCTGCCTGCCCGCACGAGAGAGACACACAGCACCGTCCTTGCACACAGTTAGGCCGGAAAGGTAATTTTAAGCTTGTTATTGTCGCATTTTAAAAACAATTACATGCTAGAAATAACTACAGGTGTTGTTATACATGGTTCTGCTGTAACGTTATGTGTTAATATGTGAACTTTTCCGTGTATAGGCCTATAACTGTCCTCATGGTGGTTTTCATCCTCGATGACAGCCTCGAAATGCGGTATTTTTTATAGATTGCTCTTCAAATTTATTTTTAGATTTATTTCTTGTTTAAAAACCTTTTAAATCTTCAGCTCAGTCGTGTAGGATATATCGCAGAATGGAGCATTTTGTAGCCCACCGTCTATATTTAAACTAAGCCGTCAGCTGGCGAGAGCTCTCTCCATTTAGAGCTGCAGTGTGTGTGGGGGGGAAAGGGCGTCAAGTTGCAAGCCCAACTTCCAGCAGAAGCTTTTTTTCCCCTTCATTTTGTTAAAGAAACCTGATTTGTTTCCCTTTTTTTTTTTTCATTGTTGAAATGTGTACTGGCAACGCTGTGAAAGCCTGACGGTGACTCAGGCAAACCTACCAGTTGCATGCAGCAGACAAGGAGGTGTGTCCATGGAGGAAAGAAAAACTACTGGTGGAACAAGACTACAGCAGCTTCACTAGTTGCTCCAGTCTTGTCCTTTTTTTCACCTAGTACACCTTGACAGGATTCATACACTTTGATATATATATATATATATATATATATATATATATATATATATATATATATATATATATATATATATATATATATATATATATATATGTAAGTATTAGTAAAAAGTAAGTTTGAAGGAGTTTTAAAGGTAATTTTCATGCATATTAATCAAACTTTTCATTAATGTAGTGTAATTTCTCGTTAAACTATCTTTTTGCAGCCCAGTTAACAATTATAACTTATTTGAAATCATAGCTCTTAGAAAACTATCAAGTGTCTTGCCTTTTTATTAATAATTTATACATGGAAGCCATTTTGTGCCGCCATTGTTGCTCATCTGTTTTTTCTGTAATGGTTAAGAAAGAAACTGGAACTCTTTCATTTAATGGGATTTATTGGATATTGATGAATGTTTTACCTTTTCAGCTAATCAGTTAGCTTTTAAGTTGAAGTGCTTAAAAAAAGACTTATTAGCCATCTCCAAGTAGATTTTTCCATTCATAAAAAAACCCCACAAAAAACAAATGAGTTTTTTTCTGATCAGAAAAACACACTCCATCATCTGGATATGTGTATTTTAGCTGGGAGTTGGAGTTAGATGGAAGACAACTGATCAACTATCAATTTTGTGTAACAGATGTGTGTGTACATGGGGGTGTATTGGATATATATATATATATATATTTTTTTTAAAAGTTTTACAAAATAATTCAAACATATCAACTGTCTGTACTGAGAAAAATCAAAATTACATTAAAAACAGGCTAAAATGACTTTGTTAAACATGTTAAATGGAAAAAAAAACAAAAAACAACTTGATTTTGATATCCATCCCCACAAAACCTCTGAACCTTTTCATTTAGTTGTGCTTAACAGAAATCTTTAAGCACAATTCTTTGTGTGAGTGCATGTGTGTACCTTGTGGCAAGTTTCCACAGAGGCTTTTAAACCTGATGCACTGAAACTTTGCTTGTCAGACTGAACTCGGGCAATAGTTAAACATCCAGAGCATTGTAATTCACAGATTTGGGCCACATTGTATGGAACAAATGATAATCAATATAGGGCTGCAGCATCGTTGCTAGACTGTCTGGCTTAAAACCCTCGCTCACCTCCACTACTAAAATTCAGACAGATGACGAGAGCTTTGTGAGATAAGGACACAATTTAGATAATCTATATCAGTGAAGTGATGGTTGAACAAAAAGAGGCCAAATATTGCAGTTGTGCCAAGTCACTAACCCATTGTCCATCCAGTATTGCTGGTAGGAAATATTGCACAATCACTGCAGTTATGCAATAATTTTGCAATGTGTTATTTCCAATCTGATACGTTAAGTAAACTGAATGGACCCGTAGAGATTTACATTGCACTGCAGGAGCCCCACCTCTCTGACTTAAAAAGCATCTGCCATCCTGGCCAGCTCACATACGTCTTGATTGTACAGCTAATATACTGGCTTAAAGAATCCCGAAGACAATTTATTGCCTTATTTCCAGCTCCATTCTTTGATTACTTTTTATTGTGAGTTTGTTGTTTTTTTTATTTTTTGTCAAGTCATTGCATCCTCTTGAAGCTTTAACCCAGTTCGTACCTCTGTGTGGCTCTGTGGAGCTGTATTGTATGGTGACTCTGCTTTCATTTCACCTGCAGATCCAGAATCATGTCCATCCTTAAGATCCATGCTCGTGAGATTTTTGACTCCCGTGGAAACCCCACTGTGGAGGTTGATCTGTACACTAAGAAAGGTATTGTATATGTTGTCTTATTTTTTTGCATGAACACTTATAGCATGTTTGTCCCTCTTGAAACATGGTCAGTTTTATACCAGTACGGGTAAAGATCTTCAGAGGAACATGCACAACTTAAAAATCTTGATGTTCATTTTCCATTTGATCTGTTGGACTGTGAGTTTATCTAAACTAAACATTCAATGATGGCATCTGGTGTGTAATGCTTCCATACATACTTACTAAAAATAATGTGCTTATTAGTAAGTATTTTATAACTGAATAGTAAGAAAAAGACAGTCTAGTAGTAGGTTGGGTCAAGTTCAGTTAGCCTGCACTGATGCCAGCTGCAGACCTGGGTTGTATCAGATAATGAATGTGTGAAAATGGCTCCTATAATATCACACTACTTCAAACTTCTGTTACTGTAATGGTTCCTGTGTGAGCACATACAGTAAAGTAGGTGCTTCTAGCAAACCTTTGAGCTGTTTTTCTTATGTTCTTGTTTTTTTGTACAAGTTAGAGATGTTTGAAAGCTGCAGCTTGCTTTCCTTTTAGGTCACATAAAAGATCCAGACTGAATGGTTCAGATCAATTTAGTCAATTAACTAATGGCCTGGCTGTGTAGTGGATATTGTGTGTTCTTTATTTGTCCCCTGTTGAAACAAAATAAAAGCTCAACCAACTGAAATGTCCTGAGAATGTTAATGAAGCAACCTGAATGATCACTGACATGGAAGGAAGTGAAAATGTCTGCTCTCCCCGGAATATATGGGTCAGCTGTCTCTTCCGTTTTAGTTTTGGATGTTTGCTAAGTGTTCTGTTGACTGTAAACAGCTCTTTGTTCTGTTTTTTTTTTTTTGTTTTTTTTTTTTTTTTGGACAAGATAGCCTTTTAAGTCCAGCAGCTGTGTTTTGACATTAACAGGATGAACTGGAGTGACTCTGTGCAGCACCCAGAACATGTCTGACATAATTATTGTGATGTATTTTTTTCCCTGTTAGAAATTTACACACACTTCTTGTCACAACATTGAACTTTTCCTTAACAGTTTGCATAAATTCAAGTCTTTTGGTATTCAGATGTGTGATATTGCCTGGAATAACACTTGATCTTTATAGCCTGATGAATTGTTGCCAGTATCCCCTGCTGCTAGCAGCTGATGTCTTGCAGCAGATGATTTGTTAAGCCTGAACTCTGGGCCTAGATGGCGGCTGTGTCCTGTTGTTCTAAGCTGCAAATCCCCTCAAACTCTCATCATCTCTGCCGCTCCACTGAGCAAAATGAATTGATTTTTGTACAATCACATCACTTGGGTGAATCCAAAATGGCTATTCTCCCATGTGTGGGTGTGGCTTGGCATCCAGCCACAGATTCTCTGCACATGCTCAGTTGGTGGCCAGTCTGCCCATGTTACATCACAGCCTCCCACTGCAGGGCCAGGAACACTCCTGCCCTTGCTTCCTTTTCCCATGTTTTTTTTTTTTCTTTGATAGAGGAAAATGAAAGCACACTTCAGCCCCTTCTGCAGTTTATACTTCCACAATCATATTTCTAAGTTTAATGCCACAGATTTTAATGCAAGAATATGGGTTTTCATGGTAATGTCCTGTATATTTCATTGCTGTAACCAGATTTTATTGTATTACTTAGACATAATGCAATGTTTGAAAATAAGGAAACTTCATCTGTTTTTTGAAGGGCTTTTCAGAGCTGCAGTTCCCAGCGGTGCTTCCACAGGCATCTATGAAGCTCTGGAGCTCCGTGACAATGACAAAACACGCTACATGGGAAAGGGTAAGATGTCCCCATCATTTCTTGCTTCATAAGTACTTGTTACTTCCATCATTTTGCAATCTCTCATTTCAACACTTCTATAAAGTCTGTCTTCCTCTCATCTTCATTTCCGTCATTTCTCTTCCTCCTGTTAGGAGTCAAAAGAGCAGTTAAATATATAAATGAGTTTTTGGCCCCTGCATTGTGTAACCAGGTAAATGAAGTGTGGGGAAAAAAAACCAGGATGACTCTTGTACAAATGGCTGTGCACAGCAGCATGGCATGCTTTTTTTAAACTAATCTAGTCACTAACAGATGTTCAGAGATCCAAAAAGGAAAAACAAATCACAGATGGATATTTTTGATGACTTATTTGCACATTAACATGAAATTGGATGTTCTCTGGTCATGTTTTGCCTGCTCTGCATGGTCTTCTGACTGGTCAGTCATGGTCTGCTTGTCCCTTGCAGGTGTCTCAAAAGCAGTTGATCATATCAATAAAACTATTGCACCTGCACTGGTTAGCAAGGTAGGACCATTTATTGTTTGACTAATATTAATATACTAATGTATTAATATAATGTATTAAACCTGTTGGTATGTTATTGACTGATGACTAAAGCATCAGATGCTGTTGGATAATGTGGTGGTTTGTTTCCGACATGCTGTTATTACTCTGAACATGTTTGGATTGTTTTGTTTTGTTTTTTCTTTAGTTATAAAACAAATGGACAAACAAACTAATTAATGCAGTTAAAGAGGATCTTTTTATTTCAATTCATGCAATTGAACTTGTTTTGTGTTTAATTCAGGATGTGAGTGTTCTGGAGCAGGAAAAGATAGACAAGCTGATGCTAGACATGGATGGCACAGAAAACAAGTGTAAGATGATACAGCTTATCTGTTTTATGACAATGACTTAAATATCTCTGTAACAGTGTGCTTTTAATCTATGGATGTATGGGATAGTTGCCAAGTAGGATTCATTCAGAATTCATTCCAATCTTGATATTTTATCTGTTAAAAGATTTACTGTACCCACTCAGCACTTGAGCTCATTTCAACAATACAGTGATCTCATGACTCTGGCATGAGGACTGTATCTTAGATATGGTACAATCAGTTAAACCCATCAAGCAAATTTTACTCTGATACACCTTTTTAGAATATAATCTATAATTGTCCATTCAAAATTAAGAATTGCCATTATTCTGTGGCAAGGATTTAGATGTCAGTCAACAATGCAAAGGATTTTGACCTCACAGGTTTAATCTACATTTGGAAAACTTAACTGGAGACTTGGCAACTTTTGAAATTCAGTGCTGATGCTGATGCCGATACAAAAAAAATAACAATAAGATAACCTTATTATGTATAACTTAATCTTTACCTTATGCATAAAAACTTAGTGAAATAAATGAATGAATGCGTGAATAGTTTCTATAGACATTTTTTATACCATTACCTATTACTGCCTGACATTTCAGTGACATAACCAAACATGTTATCGTGTCTGTCCTCAGGAAGATGCTAATACTGAAGAAGATACTTAGAATGAGAGTACTGTGTTCAGAGAGTTTTGATCAAACTGGATTGTAAACGCAAAAAATTGAATGTGTGTGTCTTGCTTCCTCAGCTAAGTTTGGTGCTAATGCCATCCTGGGTGTCTCCCTGGCTGTGTGCAAGGCTGGTGCAGCAGAGAAGGGCGTTCCCCTGTATCGCCATATTGCTGACCTGGCTGGCAACCCTGAGGTCATTCTCCCTGTCCCTGTGAGTATAGTAGGAACCAAGTAGTGCTCTGAAGGTTATCAAAGACTGGTGATATCCACGGTCCTGGAACAGATTAACTATTAATGTGTGATCCACATAGTTATTAGATTCAATCATGATTCCATTAGACCTGCAAGCTGATCATCTTTATTTCCCTTCAGGCTTTCAATGTCATCAATGGCGGTTCCCATGCAGGCAACAAGCTGGCCATGCAGGAGTTTATGATCCTTCCTGTTGGAGCCAGCTGCTTCAAGGAGGCCATGCGTATTGGTGCTGAAGTCTACCACAACCTGAAGAATGTAATCAAGGAGAAATATGGAAAGGATGCCACCAACGTAGGAGATGAGGGTGGCTTTGCTCCCAACATCCTGGAGAACAAAGAAGGTGAGGGAAATATTGCTGCAGCTCTGCTAAGTAATAAAAGAAAAAGCCAAGAAAGTCAGGATGCAGCTGGTGGAAATTCTGTTTTGGATACATTTATTTTTTTGGAGGATACGCTTTACCATGTCCTCGGAGTATCTTAAAAGCAATGCATCCTTAAACTCTCCAGTGAAGTGTTTCACTCTTGGGCTTGCATATGGTTTCTAAATTAAGGTCTTAACTCTGTGCTGAATGCATAGCTTGCTGGCCTCTGTCTCCAGTGTCAAGTCAATGTGCTGAAATGGCAAATGCTCCAATGGTGCAGAGACTTGGGTCAGTGGTGTATGAAAAGAGATTTGGGTTTTATTCTAAACTTTTTTTTTTTATGCTGTCAGCTCTGGAACTGCTAAAGAATGCCATTGCCAAGGCTGGCTATACCGACAAGATTGTTATTGGCATGGATGTGGCTGCTTCTGAGTTCTACAAGGGTGGCAAGTATGACCTTGACTTCAAATCTCCAGACGACCCTAGCCGCTACATCTCCTCAGACAAGCTGGCTGATCTCTACAGGAGCTTTGTTGCTGATTATCCTGGTAGGTTTGTAATACTTAATATTTTCTTTACAGCGTAAGGGCTATTAGTTGAATGTCTACTTGTGTAAATAAAAAAGAAACTGTATTTATAGGTGTGAGAAATTGTATAAATATCAAACAGTAAGTGAATCTAGGGATGCACCAATACCCTATTTAGGAGTTCCGATACAGATATCTGAAATTTAAATATCTGCAGATACCGATATTTGCAGGTACTAAATCTGTTTATGTTAACATTATTGTGACTGTGGTTGTTATTGCTGTTATGACTGTATAACATTTCATTAGGTTGTAATAAATTATCTATCCTTTCCAAAGTTACCTCACCAGTACAAATAGAATAACATTACAGATCTAACAATTTCAACAAGTTTTATTTTGATTTGGCACATTTTACCTAAATACAACTATAAATGCTAGTTTTGAAGCAAAGAACTAGCTTGTAGTGTAACAAAAAATGTCACATTTTAACATTCAAGGCATTTATTTCTTTTAAAACATGTCCAAAGCATGTCATCAAACACATTTGCGCTAGTTTGACTAGTGTGGTATCGGTACACTTTTATTAATACCAAGTACAAATACAAACGCTTGGTATTGAGCTGATACTGATACTGATATCTGTATCGGTGCATCCCTAAGTTAAACAGTGGGCCTTCATCAATGAAAAGACTTTAAAACAAGTACATTCAAAGCTAACAGTTTACTGCCAACAGTAAAGCATTTTGCAGCTTGTCTCTGCTTCCCTCAAGTGGCAACAGCAAGTAATTGCAAGTGTCATGGGTCATACAGCTGTATTGACATGTTTGAGCTTTTTAATGGTCTTAAGGTCTTTTTTTTTTTTTTTTTTTTTGTATTTAATCTTCAGTTGTTTCCATTGAGGACCCCTTTGACCAGGATGACTGGGAGGCATGGACCAAATTCACAGCCAGCACCAGCATCCAGGTTGTGGGTGATGATCTCACCGTCACCAACCCCAAACGCATTGCTAAGGGTGTGGCCGAAAAGTCCTGCAACTGCCTGCTGCTGAAAGTCAATCAGATCGGCTCGGTCACAGAGTCCCTGCAGGCGTGAGTATTCATAACACAGCTATGTTTTTAGACTTGTTGCCAAAACTTAATGCAGCATCAGTTATTGCAAACAAAGGTGTCTTTTTGTTTTAGCTGCAAAATGGCCCAGAGCAACGGCTGGGGTGTGATGGTCAGTCATCGCTCAGGAGAGACTGAGGACACCTTCATTGCTGACCTTGTGGTTGGCCTCTGCACTGGACAAGTAAATAACTTTTTGAAAATAGGTTAAAAACATTTGGTCTGTCAGTAGTGTTATCATTTTTAAACCTCACTCTTGCTGATTTTCTTGCCCAGATCAAGACAGGTGCACCTTGCCGATCTGAGCGTTTGGCCAAGTACAACCAGCTCCTCAGGTAAGTTTGCTCCAAAAGTAGGCATGGCTCAATGACAATTTTAAAAAAATAAGTAAAGAAAATTTTATAGCAGTTTTTATATGACTTAACGAACTTTCACCCCATTAATCAGGATTGAAGAGGAGCTTGGTGATAAGGCCCGCTTTGCTGGCAAGAACTTCAGGCGCCCCATTTGAACTGGGCTTCCTCTGGCCACTGTCTATTCATTGCTCATACATAATAATCCCCACACACATACGCCACGCTAGGTTGCCTGCCCCGTATAAAGAGAAGATGGAGAGAGCACTGCTGTAATCCAAGGTCCAAGTCTGGTCTGTGGCGTGGAGATGCGACTGTACGTCCTAAGCAGCCACGGCTCAGTTCATCCTCAAACTATGCTTTAGCATTTGAATAGTGTTTGTCCCTGTGTTTTGTGTCCTTGTTACTGTGTGAAAGATTTGTGTTTAGCTTTTTGTGAGTCGTAGTTATTGTGATCCTTTTGAGTATCTGAGCTACTGTAACTTTACTTTAGTAAAGCTCTGTCTAAAGCGGTGGTAAGAGTTGTGTGTGCAATGTGTCAGATCTGACAAGGTTTTTTGTTGCTCTAAGCGTTGGCAAAAATGTAATAAAAGTAATAGTTCCAAATGCTTTGTGATTTCTTTTTGTCCTTATTTTGAAGCTTAAAATCTGCACATTGCTCCAGTGCTTAATAAGACACTAAACAATCTCTTAAACCTCCCGTGGGCTCACCATCTGCGGGAGGAGCCGTAGGGGTCGGGTGCAATGTGAGCTGGGCGGCAGCAAGGGGCGGGGACCCTGGCGGTCCGATCCCCGGCTGCAGAAGCTGGCTCTAGGGACGTGGAACGTCACCTCTCTGGTTTGGGAAGGAGCCTGAGCTTGTGCGCGAGGTTGAGCGGTTCCGACTAGATATAGTTGGACTCACCTCGACGCATGGCTTGGGCTCTGGAACCAGTACCCTCGAGAGGGGCTGGACCTTCTTCCACTCTGGAGTTGCTCATGGTGAGAGGCGCCGAGCAGGTGTGGGCATTCTCATCAGCCCCCAGCTTGGTGCCTGCACGTTGGGGTTTACCCCGGTGGATGAAAGGGTAGTTTCCCTCCGCCTCCGGGTGGGGGGACGGGTCCTGACTGTTGTCTGTGCTTATGCACCGAACAGCAGTTCAGAGTACCCACCCTTTCTGGGGTCCTTGGAGGGAGTGCTGGAGGGTGCTCCTTCTGGGGACTCCATTGTTCTGCTGGGGGACTTCAATGCTCACGTGGGCAATGACAGTGAGACCTGGAGGGGAGTGATTGGGAGGCATGGTCCCCCCCCTCTGAACCCAAATGGTGTTTTGTTATTGGACTTCTGTGCTCGTCATGGATTGTCTATAACGAACACCATGTTCCAGCATAAGAGTGTCCATATGTACACCTGGCATCAGGATTCCCTGGGCCGCAGTTCAATGATCGACTTTGTAGTCGTATCGTCGGACCTGCGGCCACATGCCTTGGACACTCGGGTGAAGAGGGGGGCGGAGCTGTCAACTGATCACCACCTGGTGGTGAGTTGGCTCAGATGGTGGGGGAGGAAGCCGGTCAGAGCTGGCAGGCCCAAACGTGTTGTGAGGGTCTGCTGGGAACGTCTGGCTGAGTCCCCTGTCAGAGCGAGCTTCAACTCCCACCTTCAGCAGAGCTTCGAACATGTCCCGGGTGAGGCGGGGGACATTGAGTCCGAATGGGCTGTGTTCCGTGCCTCTATTGCTGAGGCGGCCAGCCGGAGCTGTGGCTGCAAGGTCGTTGGTGCCTGTCGTGGCGGTAATCCCAGGACTCGTTGGTGGACACCAGCAGTGAGGGATGCCATCAAGCTGAAGAAGGAGTCCTATCGGGCCTTCTTGGCCTGTGGGACTCTGGAGGCAGCTGATGGGTACCGACGGGCTAAGCGGCATGCGGCTTCGGCCGTTGCCGAGGCAAAAAACTCGGGCATGGGAGGAGTTCGGCGAGGCCATGGAGAAAGACTTCCGGACGGCTTCGAGGAGATTCTGGTCCACCATCCGGCGGCTCAGGGGGGGGAAGCAGTGCTCCATCAATACTGTGTACAGTGGAGATGGGGAGCTGCTGACCTCAACTCGGGACGTTGTGGGTCGGTGGAGGGAATACTTCGAAGACCTCCTCAATCCTACCAACACGTCTTCCCATGAGGGAGCAGAGCTGGTGGACTCAGGGGTGGACTCTCCTATCTCTGGGGCTGAAGTCGCTGAGGTGGTCAAAAAGCTCCTTGGCGGCAAGGCCCCGGGGGTGGATGAGATCCGCCCGGAGTTCCTTAAGGCTCTGGATGCTATGGGGCTGTCCTGGCTGACACGCCTCTGCAGCATCACATGGACATCGGGGGCAGTACCGCTGGATTGGCAGACTGGGGTGGTGGTCCCCCTTTTTAAGAAGGGGGACCGGAGGGTGTATTCCAATTACAGGGGAATCACACTCCTCAGCCTCCCTGGTAAGGTCTATTCAGGGGTCCTGGAGAGGAGGGTCCGCCGGATAGTCGAATCCCGGATTGAGGAGGAGCAGTGTGGTTTTTGTCCTGGTCGCGGAACAGTGGACCAGCTCTATACCCTCTCTGGGGTCCTGGAGGGGGCATGGGAGTTTGCCCAACCAGTCTACATGTGCTTTGTGGACCTGGAGAAGGCATTCGACCGTGTCCCCCGGGGGCTCCTGTGGGGGGTACTCCGGGAGTATGGGGTACCGGACCCCCTTGTACGAGCTGTCCGGTCCCTGTACGACAGGTGTCAGAGCTTGGTCCGCATTGCCGGTAGTAAGTCGGATTCGTTTCCGGTGAGGGTTGGACTCCGCCAAGGCTGCCCTTTATCACCGATTCTGTTCATAACTTATATGGACAGAATTTCTAGGCGCAGCCGAGGTGTTGAGGGGATCCGACTTGGTGGCCTCAGGATTGGGTCCCTGCTTTTTGCGGATGACGTGGTCCTGTTGGCTTCATCTGGTCGTGATCTCCAGCTCTCGCTTGAGCGATTCGCGGCCGAGTGTGAAGCGGCTGGGATGAGAATCAGCACCTCAAAATCTGAGACCATGGTCCTCAGCCGGAATAGGGTGGATTGCCCTCTCCGGGTCGGGAGTCAGGTCCTGCCTCAAGTGGAGGAGTTTAAATATCTCGGGGTCTTGTTCACGAGTGAGGGAAGGATGGAGCGTGAGATCGACAGACGGATCGGTGCGGCGTCTGCAGTAATGCGGGCTCTGCGCCAGTCTGTCGTGGTGAAGAAGGAGCTGAGCCAGAAGGCGAAGCTCTCGATTTATCAGTCGATCTACGTTCCTACCCTCACCTATGGTCATGAGCTGTGGGTCGTGACCGAAAGAACGAGATCTCGTATACAGGCGGCTGAAATGAGTTTCCTCCGCAGGGTGGCCGGGCTCTCCCTTAGAGATAGGGTGAGGAGCTCAGTCATCCGGGAGGGGCTCAGAGTAGAGCCGCTGCTCCTTCGCATCGAGAGGAACCAGTTGAGGTGGCTCGGGCATCTGGTCAGGATGCCTCCTGGACGCTTCCCTGGTGAGGTGTTCCAGGCACGTCCCTCTGGGAGGAGACCCCGGGGAAGACCCAGGACACGCTGGAGGGATTACATCTCTCGGCTGGCCTGGGAACGCCTCGGGATCCCCCCCGCAGAGTTGGCAAATGTGGCTGGGGAGCGGGAAGTCTGGGCTTCCCTGCTTAGGCTGCTGCCCCCGCGACCCGACCCCGGATAAGCGGCAGAAGATGGATGGATGGATGGATGGACAATCTCTTAAAGCTCAAAAATCCGTTCATAAAGAATAATTAGCTTTCCCGCAGGTAATTAATTTTCTGTGGCTAACATTTGAACTGTTCTTACATGTGTGAAACCTATGATTAAATCTGAGAACCAGTTAGAGGTGGAAACATGAGCTCAGTGCTACAGGATGCCATTTTTGTCCCCATGGGTAAAAGAATCTAAAGGCTCCATCCAAGCTCTTTCTATACTGAGCCTTGCCAAGATAAATGAGTCTATTCACCAGTGGCATGGTACCTCAGGGGATTGCCAGCTGGGTTCATGCCACACCAATTTTCTTTGTTTGAGCCCTCCCTGAACCTGTCTCCATTGTTTAACCGTCACCAAGGAGATGTATTACAAATAGCTGGTACAAAGACACTTCCTATCACATGTAAAACTGCACAAATACCTCTGCGCTGCTGCAGATTTAATTTTACAGCAAGCAAGATTGTCAAATCTGTTTCAGAATTAATTAGTTTGAACATGTTTTCAATGCAACAATTCTTTAAAAAGTTAATATGGGTTCTTTTGATCTACTGCTGCCTTAACTAAACTCTGGAATGCGTCCAAAGAAATTGAGAGAATCAGAAAGAAATTAGATCCCTTAAGTTTTGCGCCATCTAGTGATTATTCCATCTAAGTGCAACTTCAACATGTACAAGTAGTGACTGTTGAATAGTAAACCATACTGAAGACAGACATGGTATTGAATAACAGTGGAGGAAGAATCCAATTATAAAACTATAAAAATAAACTTTAAAAAAAAAAAAATCCAATTTGCAACTCAGTCTAGACGGAGACTGATGTTTCTCTGTTGAAAGTAAGATTATTACTGTGTGACACTGGAGAAAAAAGTAATTAAACTCGACAAAAAAGAAAAAACCCACAACCAAATGGAAAACCACAACATTTAACTTTGATACCTTTACCATTTATTTACTGTTATCGATCATCTGCTCTTTTGTATTGTGTGATGGAATTGGACTGCAAGGTACCTTAGCTGTTTTATATCAAAATTATCTTTAGTCCATACAGGAGCTGTTTTGCTGACACAAGCACATATCCACACACCCCACCACAATATCGAATATGTCACATACATTACCAGCCAAAAGTTTGTCAACACTGTAAGTGTGTGGTTTTTTGTTTGTTTGTTTGTTTTTTATATATACACACATTCATACTTTGACCTCTAAAACGTTCGTTAAAAAAAGGAAAAATACATTTTATATATACATACATACATACATACATACATACATACATACATACATACATACATACATACATACATTAGAGAGAGAGAGATCAGGCCTTTTTTTTTGCTGTTCTGAGGAGATCATTTTCTAGGTTGTCAAAGAGTCCAAATGCTGTGAGTGTTTCTGTTCTGGCTTTATATTTTCAGGATAATGATGGAGTTGCTACTGATTTGGCAGTCATAGGACTCCCTCCCAGTAAGGCTGGATGTTTCCAGCTTTGGCCAGTGGGTGACGATATTTTACCGGTTGAACTTTGAGAACCTCCAACTGTTCTCACCCCAAGATGAAGAAGGATGCTGTCATGCTGAGTGCCTCTCATACACACTAGTCTGAGCATCCTGGCAACGATTACTCCCGCTTTATCCTGAAGTCCATCATTTATGACAGCATTATATCAAACGTAGTTAGCGCTGCTCTAGCTACACTAGAAAAGACATACAGGTGGCACTGCAGCTGTTGTACTCCTCGTGTAGGGGCGACACTTGGCTAACTAACGTTGGCTAATTGCCCCCTTCTACTGCTATTGTTTGTTGTTGCAGTCTCTCATCAAACAAATCACAGATGTTGTAGATCACGCTCTTTAAGGTAAGTCCTATGAACTGCAGTCAGCTTCTTCTCTGCTTTTGACATTCATCAGAAAAGAAAGCAAGAAATGACAAATATGGAGGAATAGTTGGAAAACGTTGGTGTGTTAACGTTGCATGCTAGCTGTGGGGCTAATTTGCCCATTAGCATCAGCTAGCTAGTTAGCTGATAGACTTGTTTGCCCATCACTGTTGCTGGTTGCTATGAACTGACGTTAGCAGCTAACAGCAGTGATTGGGAAAGCCAGCTAGGAGCAGGGTAATGCATGGACACAAGCAGCTCGTTGACACCGGTTAGCTCAGAGCACATGCAATAACATTACGTGACATTATTTTATTTGTTGGCTTTACGTACGAATCTTGTGCAACAATGAAACCCCTCACAGCAAGCGTTTCTTTCTAACATTCACCTACAAAGTGTAGTGTGTCCTTTTCAGGTACTAGTCTGAGCCCATAGAGCTACTATTGTCATTAGCTCCAGGAAACATTAGCTGGCGAAGCTAACCTACTGTCTTTGTGTGTTTTTACTTGTGCTCATTTATTGTTGCTCTGCTTGTTGTTTGTTTTAATATACGTGATAAGATAAGGCTGACTTTAAGTTGAATTAGCAGAAGATGACAGTCGTGTTGACTTGTGAAAACAAAGATGCAAGGCTTGCAAAACCTCTACTTTTAGACATTTGTCACAGAATGCATCATATTTTCATTCTTAGCTGTTCAAAACATTTTAGTAGAGGTGATCACCTAAAGTGAAATATTTATGTTTATAGGATTAATAGCTGTAAAGATACTGTAAGTTTATTTATTTATTACATGATTTAAGGTAAAGTTACTAAGCCTTAAGTCTTAAAACGCTAACTGAAGAGAAACCACTGGCAGAAGTTGGAAATAGAAATGCTGCATAAATCATAAAAATGTGACCAAGTAAAGATGATTTTATGCCTTTTTATATGTGGTATTAAGAGCACCATGAACGAAGCAAGTGTGTTTTTTTTTTTTTTTTTGAGTGATTATGACTCATTTGTAACTCATAATCTTATAAGTTTTTTTCTGTTTAAGTTGCCCAGAAGAAATCTAGATTGCATCATAGCCAGTGAATATACAATATACTAAATTATCAAAGGAGTGGGAAATCTTTGTTTTGCTTTATATGTATCAAGCTTTTTTTTTTGTTCTAATGAGATAATGTGATTGAATGTTGACAATAAAGCCTTAAGCTCTTCATTATATTTTCTGATATTCTGGCAGCATTGCTGTAAAATAAGTTCGAAAGTGCAATATAGAAAAAGAAAAAAAAGCAGGAGAGAGCTTAACAAGGACAGGTTTTGTTTGCAGCTACACCACTAGGGTATGTATCTCACCAGCTTTTGTCAACTTTCAGTCATTTTGTACCATAAGTAAGTCATATATGTATGTCTTGTTATGCTTCTGTATTATATGTTTTACTTCAGTGTTTTATTGTACTGTTGCAATTCTTGTTGCTGCCTGCCTTGCTAGAGCTCTAGTAAAATAAATGTCAATCTCAGTGGGACTCATCTGGTTAAATAAAAATAAAAATCACTGTTGAAGTCTGTATAATGACTTACTGGAGAGAAAGGTTATAGAACAGAAAATATCAGGTGTGTAACAAGGCGTTGAGTAAGGGGATGCACTCTCACTTACAACCATCACTTCCTCTGTCTCATTTACGAGGCATTTGACTCTTAATGTGAAAGAAAATTTACCGGTAACTGCATTTAACTTGTCTTGTTACACTATTGTTATGGATTTAGTTGAAAACCAAATATAAGCACACTGCCCGGAAGTTATTTTAGCTGGAAGTCAAGTGAAAAGTACAAACAGTAAAATTGAAGGTGGTTTTGTTGTAATTGCAGAAGAAGAGGCATACATTGACATTAATACTATTCATCTCAAAAGCCAAGTTCCAAGCCAGTTGCATCATCTCGTCAGCTGCTGCTTCATCAAGTGTGTGTGTGTAAACTTCTATTTATACTGCTATTTAGATTAGAGTGTAATATTTATACGAAACTGTTAGAAAGAGACAAAGTAATTAAGCACAGTTATTTGTATAATAGTCATGAGTTAAGTTTGATTTATGTCAGGACATTTGTGTGGAAAACTTCAGAATCATTTGACGAGAGATCATCACACCTTCATAAAACTTTAAGAAAGTAAAGCACCTTCATATTTGATTTTCGTTAAAAGAGAATTCTTTAGGTTCTGCCAAGGAGGATAATTTAGCTTAAAACAGAACATTTATAGTGTTTGTTTGTTTCTTTCATGTTATTCACAGAGCATTTATGTGGTTCAGTGTGTTTTATAGTGTTTCATTTTGAATGGGAGTTGCTGTGGGTAGAATTACTTTTAGTCACATATCCAATGACACACCCTATCCATCGAATGTTAATCTATGTGGTGGCTTTAGTAGCAGCAGAGCAATGATAAAGAAAAAAAACCAAAACATCTGTTTTTCCTTAATGACTAATGCATTTTTGAGTAATGACAGCTCCCTGCGAGTAAAGGTCAAATAAGTATTAGAAAACCCTTTTCCAATATGTGCTCTGACACATGGTGATGTGTCAATAGACATGCTCTGGAACTCTGTATTTAACATGATCTGGTCAAATTGAATTCATGCTGATTTTGAAACGAAATGCTGGGACTGCTTTCCTCCAAGAATAATTATAAACGATGCTTTTCTATTATAATGCCCAGATCTGGTTTTTGCTACTTCTTTCTGTATTCTCAAGAATTGTATAGTGAACAATGTTGTTGTACAAGATGGTTCTGTAAAATGGCAGTTTTGTGATGACCATTATGACCATATAGGTCCATTTAGGTCTCATACTTTCAGCCACAATATTATTTTCAAAATGGAGGTGATTAGTCAGATGTATCCTTTGTTCAAGACGGTTTTGCTCGCGGTTTTCATATGTGGAATGATATTATGCTTGCATGAAATGTAGGTAAGCAGTAAAAAATATGCTTTCCAGAGGCAACACAGGGAATGTGTTGATGTGTAACAAAGCATCTAGACGTCACATTTGTTGTAAAATAAATGTGTGTAGTCTTGTATCTATATTGCAATGATTACACATAGTTTTATCAAAGAACATTCAGAGGACAACTAGGAAGCAAATGGATAAACAAAAATTCCTTTTTCTTTGCAGTGTTGGATATCTGCTTCATTGCAAGATATCTGGCTGTTACATAGAAAATTAATGCCCAGAACAAAGGAGCAATGTTCACTCAAAGATCTCTTGATGGGCTATTCAAGTGCTGTATATTCATTAAAAATAACAATCTGTCAGCACTTACTGACAGTGTGCACAACAAGCCAAGCTCTCTTTATTGTTCTCCGAAGATGTTTCTCAGTTCCCGTGCCAAGAGCTGGGTAATTGGCTGTAGCAAAGCCTTGCATGTGTTGTTTTAAGATATTGGACTGACACGCACAGGGCACACTGGCAGAAATAAGGCAAGCACACTCCCCTGCTTTTCTCCTCCTGACTTCCACAAGCAAGTCAGAAGCGGCAAGACATTAGATGTGTTTTGTGTTTTTTGACAGCTTCCCTTCACCTCTCATAAGAGATCCAAGCTTGCTGCATCATATCTCATCTTTGTTTGATTCAGGCCTAGTTCTGCACCGCAATTCTGCCAAGTAGATGGTATCGGCAAGTGCTATTTGTGGTAACAATTGCGAACTGCCTCGCTGCCTAATGCTAGCGGTATTTGTTGCACTAGATGTGATCAAATCTGCTTTCCGTATAAGCTTAGTCAAGGTGAAGTCTGTTGCTCTTGCTTGTACAAATGCCACCTGTATCAGGGCTGGCTTGTTATCCGTGCAGTATAACTAACAAGACACATGGTGTTTTGTGTTATTGTCTGACTATCATAAGGTCACAGATAGTCTGCATATTTTCCTTGTTGAATTTTGTAACTCACCACAATCTGTGTCCTTTGTGCTCCATGTACCTGAGGGGTTGTATAATGGAGTGTGTGGTAACTATAAATGGAGTGTTGGCTAATATTCAAGTTGTGAAGAAACAGCAAATAAAGGCATGAAGAAATTATTGTTACAGCACAGTTTCCCCCATCCGCCCCCCCAGTTGTTGCTACCACTATCTGGGAGCCTTTATGCATTTTTTAGATTCTTCTCACATCACAACAACTATAAAACCAAAACATAAGATACAGATAATCTAGTGTTTCAGTGTTTTGGTGAAATGGGTGATTTATAATAGCTCTTAATCACTTGGAGTGTGAAAAGGAATAAGTTGTAAGTGAGAGTCAAAAATAACAGCCAGCCATTTGCCATCTCAGGAAAGAGGAAAATGAAATGGTGTAGGATCAGCTGGGTGGCCCCTGAGGAGAGAGAGGTCGATGTGGTGGTTGTACGGGGGGGTTTCAGAGGAGGAGGAGTGCTTTGCCGCTGTGTGTGTGTGTGTGTGTGTGTGTGTGTGTGTGTGTGTGTGTGTGTGTCAGTACTGATTAGGTAAGAGATTGCCTCATGTAATGACATGGCATGGTGCTTGTGGTGCAGAAACACAAACAATGCATACTAGTGTTTTACTGTGCACACCCCCTACAGCTGCCTGCCTAAAGATGTTTATATAGACATGCACTATATAAGCCTAAAGATGTATTTCAGCATCTTTAGGCTTTTCCTTTTTTTTTTTTTTTTTTCAGCAACACACACACACACACACACACACACACACACACTTTCATTCTGGTAGTCTTCTTTTTCTCTGTTGCACAGATAAAAGGTGGAGGTGATTAAAGGAGAGGAGCACAATAGTGTGTGTGTGTAGTTTTCTATTAGCACTCATTGTTACCACTTGCCAGCACAAATATATGTGGTTGAATGGGCTATATAACCTGACAAGCCTTCTGCTGTTAGTTTAACCTTAAGCCTTGATAGTGAACCTGCCATATTATGTTCCAACATGGGAACAGTAAATTTTCTACCGATGTTTGTGACTTGTTTATGCACAGAAATGTGTTCTGAGCTTTTACTTATTAGCTTGGTTAATTATAGATCTGTGTCAGATTAAGCTCCTTCATGATATGTCTGGTTAAAATGTTAAGGAAGTCTAAAAACCTGGTGTTTCCCATTGGTAGTGATTCAGGGAAAGCTATTCACAGTTATCAGAGTGTCACCTGGATTAGCAAATCGAAACAATATGGTTGATTCAATTGATTATTTTATAGAGAGATTTGTCAATAACAGTTGGCTATTGTATAGACTTACATGGGTTTGCCATTAATTAAAGTGACTGTAATGGCTTGTTACGTTTTGTATTTGTGTGTAATAATGGGTACGCTGCACATTGATTTTCACCAGTATGGTTGAAACAAATTATAGATAGAGCTTTTCAAAATGTGCTGTTTGTGCTTTGTGGTCTCCGTGACTAATACTGATCCTGCACTGATGTTGTGACTGTCCACATGAGGCACAGTTTGTGGAGCTGCACGGTCTGTGACTGATGTTTTAATGGAGACTGCAGGCAGTAGAAAGGTTGCTCAGGGTTTATGCAGTGAGAGGGAAAAGACCCCATTGACATTGTGATTTTCTGCTCTCCTGTTCGTGAGGTGCTTCTGGTAAACAGTGTCCTTGCTTGTCCTTGCAGGTCAGCCACATACCTATTGAGTGTGCTGAGCCTTCAGTTTAGATGCTGGGACTTGGAGTTGGATCGACTGGGTTTAAGGATGGACATCCTGTCTCTGCGCCTCAGTTCCAGGAGCCGGCACAGAGAAAATGAGTTCTGAGGATTGGGTTTAGATTTGCCACTGTAGCACTTCCTCTCTGATACACTCGAGCTACCATCAGGGAAAGGTTGTCGGAGACGGAGAGAGAGAGCGGCAGAGAAAACAGCGAAGCACAGCAGTGCTATCTAATAGATCAATTTGTAATAAATCTGTTGCCTCAAGCTGTTGTTGTTCGCTTCTACTCAGTAAAAGGTGTCTGCATTTCTCAGGCAAGAAAATGCTTGTCAGGCTGGGCATACAGAGCTATCAGTGAATGAGACACGCCTAAAGCTCAGTAAATAGTTTTTTTCTGTGCTCGGTTTGCATAGGTCGAATGCATTGCTCTCTTATCTGCACATTTCATTGGTCAAAAAAGGGGCCTTAAAACCAATCAATAGGCCCAAGCACTAAAATTAGATAGCAGCGCTCCCCTCACATTAAATTTTCCCATTATCTAATATAAACCATTAATCATGATGAAGGAGCTATTGATTGGGCTATCAGCTATGATTGGTCAGTTTATTTACAAAGAGTCATTCTGCAATCTGTTGAAGAAGTGCTGCTTTACGAAAAGTGGTAGACTTAAAATGATCTAATTATTACGACAGCAGTTTGATCTTTAAGGTAACATAGGGGCAGGACTCTGTAAAGTCCGCATGGGACCTCTCTTGCTCCTCCTCCAATAGCAGCCATATGGACCGTACTAATTGTGTTTTACGCCAACCATTTTCACCGATCCATCGGGGACTTGTGGAAGTGGTGTAGCTATAATGTCACCAGCAGTGGGCTGGCTCATGAAAGAAACATTAGAGAGCAAGAAGAGAAGACAGGCAGGCAATACACTGCAAGTCAACACAATTATTGATTTTATTCAAATGAAATCTGTGGTTCTCCCTCCTGAATCTGTTGTCTGCTGCCTTTAAAGTAGTGTTTCTGGCATTTTTTGTTGTAGTTATTGTCTGAGATCAGCATTCAGTTCAGTCTCACACATGCACCTTATGAACTATGGAGATGCTTTTTATGTGTAAGGATACAGTTGGGAATAAAGCACCTGCTCTTTCATTCCACCACAAACAATAAGACTTTTTCCCAATTAAGTGACATGATTATTTTTCAGAGATCTGCTGTGTATTTTGTCTATGCACTCTATCTTGTGTAGCCCGCTGATCTTTCATTCTTTTGGTGTAAATGCGGAGGTGTGAAGTTTGAATTTAAATGTGACATTCAAAAAATTTGCTCTGCCCTTCTGTTTGTAAAATATTTGTAGTGCAAAATGTTACTGGAGAAGGCCAGTGTGTATTTTAACATGCTTATAATATGCAATCATGAAAAGGCTATCTGTGGAAATCCGATCCTATGAAGGATGGGTGAGGTTTTTGAGTGTTGATGTTATTGGGTGGGGGAGGGGGGCATGTTTCATTGTGTCCTCTCCACTAGTTTTCTTGTAATTATTGAAATTGATGTTTGCTGCAAAGCTATAAATCTGCAAGATCTCCTTCTGTTAATAAAGCGGTGGAGGCAGCCGAGCTGTTAGGCAGGGAATAAAAAGCAATCAAGCCTCCAACATCCTGTCCCTCGCCCCAAAATGAAGCAGCAGAAATCCTAATTAACTGAGAGGATGAGCCGCTCTTATTACAGTGCTTGGCTAGCTGCTATACACTAATGAAGACACTGTGCTAGTCTCCACCAACCTCTCTGTTTCCCTCCCCATTGCCTTCCAGCCCTCTTTATCTGGCTCTGGCTTGTCTGGGGTATTTTTCCCCTTTGGCTCCTCTATTTCTCTACCACCTCCTCCTCCTCCTCCTCCTCCCTGTCTTGTGTGTGTGAAGTTGTTGATGTGACCGTTGCACTGATGGAGTGAGCGAAGCTTTGTAGCCTGGAGGTGGGAGGAAGTCCTGCGCAGGATATCGGTGAGCTCGATGATGGCCTCTGTGTCGGTTATTACTGCATATGTAAAGAGAAAGAACGAGAGACAGCATTGATCTATTTCCATTGATTTTACAGATCCTCTTTAAGATGACAGTACAGTTGTCTCACGGTGTCATCTTCAAGTGCTTCTTTTCAAACCAGTGATGTGGGAAATTACTTCTGTCATCAGCTGCCCATATTCATGCTTCCTTTGTAGAGTTGAAAGTCAGGTTAGATCTTGCGTTTCACATTTGATATCTGTGCAGGCAGCATTGTTGATATTGACCTATTGACAAAGTGAAATAAACATTTTAACGTGTTACTGCATTGCGTGAGGTTTTAAAGGTGCAGAGTGTCTTTAACTCAAATTAAGATATGCTTTGGTTTTATCCACGTTTCTATCATGGAGGAGTGTGTAATTATTGATTGTGTGTCTGAGTTCTCAGCAGGCTGCTCCTCACTGTTTACCTATGAATTTGTCTTTTTCTTCTTTTGCTGTCTGTGAATGGCTGCAGAGCCTTTTTTTTTTTATCCTCTGCTTCCCCCAACAAACCCCTTTGTTGTACCAAGCAGCCCAAAAGCCTCCGGGGATGCACAGACAAATAGAGGACAGCGACAGGTGAGGCTCTGTCCCTCCATCCTTCCATCTGTCTGTCTCCCCTGTGAGCACTCTACCAGACAAGTTTCCAGGCACTCAAAAGCAGCAAATCGACTCTCTGTTGGATGCACTGTCACTTAGCTGAGCTGGGGCATAGCAGCTCACTAGGAGTCCATATACTCCTCCTCCTCCTCCTCCTCATTTCATTGCCTTCCTAAATGAAAAAAAACACTTTCATGTAGTGTTGCTGGGGCCAGCTCTCCAAAATGTTTATTTGCATCTTCATTTATACATTAATAGGGTGCTTCTAATGACAACCTGATTAAGTGCCTGTCATCTTGATTTGTCCAGTCGGCACCGCTCCATTTTGGTTCGCTGTGGTTGACTTAAAAAAGGTTTCTCCCTCAAGATGGTTTGCATGAACACTGTTGCATGAATACCTCATCAAGGTGGCGGATGTTTTGTTTGCGCAGACCTTTTGTGATTATGATTGAGGGTGAAGAGAGCGCTGTCATACTTTCTGCCTCTCTCTTTATTCTGAGCACAAAGCAAATGAATATGCTCAGCACAAAGCCGAAGCTTTCTGCAAGTGCCAGTAGAGGATGATGGCATCTGGCTTCGTATCATGCTCAAGCACCTGCTCTTACATACATGCATATGAGCAGACACATACACGCTCTCTAATAACAGCCAACAATTCTTATAACGTGTAAAATTCACTCCTCGGAGTGACAGCTCTGTCACAAGGGGGAGATTCAGCAGCACCTCTGCACGTAGTGATCTCTCCTAGGTGAACCTGCAGTTTTCCCCTCTTTTCTCCCTGTTTCCCTCTGTATTTAGCACTCAGCCTTCTCCTCTAATCAACAACAGCCTTGTAAACATCTCAACATAAAACAATACAATATACAGTTTGGGTTTTTTTTTTAATTTCCTTTTCGGCAGACTGACTCTTCCCGAGAGGCTTTTTTTTCTCCTCTGTCTTGCTGTGCCTGTGCAGCTGGAGCTATGAAGAGGATGAGAACAGGCACTGAAAACTAAAAAGACACTTCTTTTTTACCCCTCTGCCTCTCTTTTGCTTCTCTCTGTATCACTCAAGTTCGCTAACACAGCTGCTCACATTACACTCAGCTTGTCCACCTTGACTTTGCTGTTGCAGAGAGATAAAGACGGTGAAAGTGAGAAATATATGTGACATTTTCTGGGACTTTGGCTTTGGGATGTGGGTGTATCAGAACAGTTTTTTTTTTTTTTTTTGGATGAGTAAGGGAGCTGATGGAGCAGAGAAATTGTCAGGCTAATTGTTTTTGATGTGAAAAAAGAAACAATAGCGTGCGACTGTGAGGGAGTCCAAGAGATTATAATCTGGTGGGTTTCTTGAAGGTGCGTCAGACACTTACATTTCCAAAATATTTTTTTCCTCATTGGTGTTAAGCCTTAAACTAATTAAAAGCATTTAGTCAGCAGTGATTTTATTTATTCAGTTTCTCCTCCTCTGTTCACCTCCTTGCCCTGTTTGTGATCCCGCGGTGCTACTGGCGGAAAACAGACTTCTTGAATAAATCCTCTAATGTCTGTGTCTCTGCTCGCAAGCCCTGGTTCTCGGCAAATATCTGCAGCACCACCTGATTTGACTTGGTAATGGGACATTGATGAGTCTTGGGGGAAATCGGAAAAGGAGCACAAAACCGTGCAGCAAAAACCCACCCCTGTGAGGCGATTATAAAAGCTGCGTGAGGTTCCTCAATAGCAATTGACATAGGTTTTTTAAAAAAAATTGAATAGGGCGAAGTACAAATGGAGGGCTATGGAATATAGCTGTCATCTGTTAAAGTCTGCGTCTGCCTGCTATTCCTTCAGGGTAAGAAACAAAAAAAAGAAAAAGAAACGAGGTGAGACAGGCTTCAGCTCCAAGGCTTCAAATCAATTTGTATTTTTTTCTTTTCCCTCCCTGCCTTGATACAGCAGGTTGTCTCAGCAGAGAATTAGATTATTTACATCTAATACAAACTCACAGCTCAAAGAATACTGGATACAGGGTGGTGAAAGGTAGCCAAGCCAGGAGTCGTAGGGAAGATAAAAGCAGGATTGCTTAAGCACACTCTGTAATAGTTGAAATACATTTCTATTGCTGTTGATGTCAGTAGTCTAATAATTCATCTTGCTACATTTTTATCATGTCCATGCCCATGAACAGAGACGCCCACACACACACTTTCTACTCACTGACACAAATTCCCCTTGCTGGCAAAGCCAGACCCTTCTAATATAAAACAAGCAATTCGGAGATGAAAAACTCGTCATGCCGCCGTCTCACCAAACCCATCTTACAGATGAGTAGTGCTGCTAACAAAAGCAGGGGCTGACTGCGCCCAGCTCCCTCACAGGGGCATCTTGTCTATGTTATCACTCTAGCTACTGCTGCAATTAATATTAATGTGCTTTAAAGCACGCTCCAGCAGCCCTGCCTCCCTCTCGCTGTTGCTTTGTGTGTATTTATGTGTGTGTGTGTTTGTGACTCAGGAGGAAGAGAGCAATAAAGCCAGCGGGGGGATAAGAATCTAAGCAGGATATGACAGTCCTCATGTCAGCTGTCGTAGAGCTTGAGGGATATGTGGATAAAGACAAGGGATGAAGCTGAATCCCTACCAGCCAAACAGGCAGGTAGTACAGCTTGTAGGTAGAGAATTTCTGTATCCACAGCGGCTGGACCTGGGGCTGTGCACAGCCTGTTTACTTAGTCATGTTGTAATAATGCTTGACCTTTTCTTTCAAGTGCACGGTGTGACCTTTAGCACCTTACTGCTCTGCAAATCAACGTCTGTGTGTCTCGCGTAAGCACACACCCGTGCAGAAAGGGACAGCCACGTTCTTTGCAGGGAGCTTCATGGTCTACCAACTCGAGGAGTGGATTGTTCCAAATTAGTATGCATTAGGTGGTTAGAGCAAAGCATTTAATTATGCTAGATGGCACTAAACTGTATATGTTACGATTAGCCCAACATGTTACAATTGTAATAACTTCTTTTTTTCTCCTTCTCTTTGCCTTGGTAAAGAGGAGGTAGAGAATTGATGGTAGTGGTGTGGTGTGTTGGTTCAAAGGATAGATGATTTCTTTTTTTTATTTCAAATCTGTCTTGAAAGCAACACTGTGAGAACAGGGCTCGATGTCTTTAACTGTTTCTATTCTTCACTTTGGACCTGAAGCTTTTCCGTGTTTTAACCTGACATGAAATGGAGGACAAATTGCACAGCCCACATTCAGAACAAAATTGCGCTCCACATTTAGCTGTGACTCATGAATGGTCAACAGTCCTATTCACAACCTTGTCAGCATGTGTCAGAGTTAAATAGTCATTTAATATAAATGTCCATCTTTTTATTTTCCCAGAAGGTTCACTGTGGCGCTGCAAGAGGAGGAATATGTGTTGTTAGTTTGAAGTTAATTTGTACCAATCTGTACTGCACCTTTGATAGCTTGCGTAATTTTGCTTTTTGTTGTTTTGGAGCACAAAAGGCTGAATGAAGCTCACTCCTGTGTCATGCACAAGGCACCAACTGGAGACGTGTGACATCTGTGGATGATGTGGAATCTTGTCTTTGAGAACACCATGGATAAAAGCAAAGAAACTTGATAAGGGGAAATATATGATAAAGATGTTACAGATATTTAAAACCAGTTTGTGTCTAATGGTGGTAAAAACTGTTGTAAACACAGCTGTGACTTTTACCTGCATGAGCAGCCCATTTTAAGTTATCCAACAATGAACCATACAGAAGTCACATAGAGATGTGAGGGCAAGATGTGGCTAAAAAAAAAAGACATGATTTTTACAGCCACAAGTTTATTGAAATTCTGTTTGCCTCAGTTTTATACACACGCATTTGTGTGTACAGTTTATGCAAATATATCTCCTAAGAGGATTTGCTGAACGGGTTACCAAGTGGTTGGGATTTTGTTTATACCTCTACACTGATGTTGTATGAGAATCTCTTTTATTTTTATCACAATGCCAATAATAATACAAAATAATACCCATTCCTGTAGTTTAAAAGAAACTAATTATAGGAGAGACTTTCTTGGAGTTGAGGATGTAGCTTGCTGTAACACATTTGTCTCCTTTTCTGTGACTTTTGTGCCAGAGTAGAGAACAAAATACATCATCACACATATCTGTAGTTTTTTTAAGACAGATCTGAAATTTAAAAAAAAACAACAAAAAAAACAACAACCCAATACTCCCAAATAGGTTACTTTATTTCCAGTAGATGTTACTGTATTCTCCTTAAAAGGAGCCGGTTTCTCCTCGTTTGTTCCCTCTTCTTTTGCCCCCTGATCCTTTGTCACACAATATTGAATCAAGTCAGTTTCTTTTATCTGTGTATGTGCATATCCCTGCTCTCTGTTTTCACTGAGTGGCTTTTCATGGTTAGGCAAGGCTTTTTAATCTTGAGGAGCAGACATCAGTGGCAGAAGCAGCCTGGGCAGAGCTGGATCGAGCCAGGCAGCCATCCAGCCAGGCAGTCAGTCACTGCAGTGGAGCCCTAGCAGCTCCCCGGAGGAGCCCATTATACAGGAGAGATATCAAACCATGAATCATTTACGCCAGTCTTCCCGTCCCCTCCCTTCTCTTACCATTGCACGTAGGTCTGATACCCGGCCAGGCTGCCTGCTTGCTGCTGTCTGCATCTTTAATGAATGATTATAGCTTTTCATAAACATGTGCCAGAGTAATTAAAGTATTATTGATTTTCTTCCCATGTTGGCTCCAAGGTGAACAAAATGTTTTTGTGCCCTCCACTTTACACGTTTTTTTTTTTTTTTTTTCTTTGGGTCTGCTTGTTGAATGAAAGAAGCACATTAAGAACAGATTTACAGATTTATGGTCAGATTTTTATCCAGCCATATCCTAGTCAGGATGCAGAATGGAGGAGGATAATGCCAGTACTTTTGGTTTATGGCTATAGTTTTTCAGTGTTTCCTGGGGTTTGTGTTCGTATTCCCTTATGTTAGTGTTTTATTATTTGTGTAAAAGGTGGATTCGTAGAGGTTAATGTGCCGGAAAAGAGTGATTTAGGTCAGTGGTCGTGTCTGCTTCTGTCACTCTGGATGCTTTAGGAGCCTGTTCGGTGTTGAATAAAAGAGAGACAAGTGGGGAGAGCTGGCTCCTTTCAGATGGAAAAAAAAAAGGAAAACCTGACTTGACTGCGATTTGTGCTCTTGGCAACAGGCACAGTGTTACAAACAGCCTTTTGATATAAACCCAATCAGTTTCACCTCTTCATTTGATTGTCAAGACATTTTTAAATCTGTGCAAATAAGTGCACTTCTCCCTGCCTCCATCTGTTTCTTTTCTTTCGGCTCTCTGCCCTGCTGTCATTCCTCCTGGTCTTTTCCCCCCCTTTTCCTTGTCTCATTTCCACCTCACTTGTCTCTTTCTCTCTCTGGACACTTTTCTTGTGCCTCCTCCTCCTCCTCTTTCTCTGTTTAATCAGGAGTGATAATCAGTCTTAATATCTCAATCACAGATTAGGGAAAGATAACTGCCTTCTCTTCACCAACGGATTGTAGAAGATATTTTGGTATATTATTTAGTAATGTGGGGAGCTGTATGGATTTCCTTTTACTTAATCAAGCATATAGATCTGTTTGCAACATGCAAGCTTCCTTCGTAATTTCTCTCTCGTGACAAATGTGTGCACTTAATTTAATTTCCTTCCCTTATTTTTTTCAGGTTTTTGAGGAGATACAGGTTAAAACTAACGTGGTTTGTTTACTTTTCAATGCTTACCCTCATAACATCTTCAAAATAACATAATCTCAATTAGAGTGTGGTTAAACTCAGCATAAAAATGGGAAAACCAAATTGATCCAATCATTAAGTCTGAAATGGCCTGGTCCAGTGAGCCAGTGCTGATTAGTAGCCTTTTCTTCCTGCCCTATGGCTTGTCCCTTTTGTTAGTGAGCCACATGGCTCTCTTCAGGGTTTAGTCTAATCAGTGCTAAATATTCAGCAGTAGACCACAGCCTAATCAACCAGAGCATAATCATTGTCAACCAATTGCATTCCTCTTGACCTCTCAGATGGAGGTAAACGCTGAAGCCTCTCCACGGCCGTGCCTCAATTACTGCAGTAGTAATGGTGATAAAGAAGACCACAAGCTCAAATGAAAATGGCTGATTTGTGTAGACACACATGGGTCATAATTGGATTATAAGGATGAGAATTAATGGTGTTACTGGTGCTGTGATGGAGCAACACTGACCAGGTATTTAGTGATTTAATCCCACTACCTCTTTAACAGTTTGACAGTACCTCTTGGCGCCCTGGCTCCTAAAGCGGCAACATTTTTGTCCCTTATCTGCTGCACTAGTGTGTGTGCGTGCATAAGTAAAATGCAAGTGTTAGCAGGCAGTGACTGGCCCTCTTATACTAGTGACAGCTGTAGGGTCAGGACAAAAAGCTGCCTCTTTCCTCAGCAGCAGCCTTCATCATCGTTGTGTTGAACACACTCTCAGACACAGAAAGACGAGTCAGTTGGATACGTTGGAGAGACCTTTCGTTATTAATCAATACATCAATTGTCTTAATAATTTTTTATACTGCATATCTAAGTTCATACGAAAGTAATAATCATGTTTGAGATATTCTAACTGGGATTTTTTTTTTTAGATTTATTAGACATTTGAAGATAGCTTTTCTCACTAGGAGAACAAAACTAAGTGTAAATTTATGAACATTACAAGCAGTTCACCCCTTGCTGTGAGAGATCATACAGAGCTCTTCTTGTCTGACAGCTCTTCACTTATTTCTGTTTATCCTAATGGAGAATATTAAGAGAGGGATGTAATTAATTGACCCTGGCAGCTCAAAGAGGCAGCAGCAGAGGTGGGGAGCAGGTGCTGAGCGGGCAGCCCACTGCCTCTTACAGTAGTCCTCATCTCAGTGTGCATATCACTGCAGAGTACCCAACATTCCCTGCTGACCGATCGGCTCCGACGGCTCTTGGTAAGTGCAATGATGCTGGATGCCTGAGCCTGCGTGAGCGGCATAATACCTACTAATGCCTGAAGGAGCGCTCTTCTCATTTCTATTTCGCTGCTTCTCTCAGCTGCTGTTGCTTAGCCAAGCCTGGCTGGTGCAGAGCAAAGCTGAGTACCTCCTTCTCCTGCTCTGCTCTGCTTTGCCTGGCAGTTTATTAAAGGGAGTACAAGCTTTTTCCTCGTGCTCGGGTGTTTGATTTCTACAGCAGCAGTGGCTGTCATGGCAGATAAAAGGAAGTGGGCCCCAAAATTATGGTGCATGCTGTATCTGTATTTACTGCATCCTCCCTCTTGCCTCTGAAAAGGAGGGAGGAGGAGAAAATGGAGGACAGGCTGCTGCATTCATGTGCCTTTACATTGACATGTCTCATCAGGGAAAGAGGTGGACAGACAGTCTACAGTGAAGCCATCAATCACCCTTTTTCAATTCGCCCATCCAGCACAATGTTGTACGTGCACATAATCACTGACAACAGAATGCAGTATTGCTGCTGTTGACTTATTGATACAAACCGTCCTTTCAGATGACTTTCTAGATTGAGTAAAACAGTCAGGTGATGGTTATGGGCCGATTACAGTAGCATGTTTAATACGGTAATGATATGATATTCTATGTGTGTGCGTGTGTGTGTTCACATAAAAATATGAAGGTTTCTCTGTCTTTTGTGAGGGTAGTTGAATTCCCAGATACTTCCTACTTGAGTCAGATTGATATTGATATTGGATTTTGACTTTAGGTTCTGTTTCTGAGGCACTGTTTTCTAAGCCTGGCTTTAAAAATAATACAACCAAAATGCTTTTTTCTGGCAGTATCTCTCACAGAGGTCATAAATCTTTTCATTAATTTTTAATTAGCGCAACAAGGTTTTGATCCATATAATACAAACCACGCTGCCAACATTTCTGTAACTTAGAAATCTACTTGAGGTAACACACATTTATTTTTCCATGTGAAATAGTTTTGTTTTTTTTTTTAAATTTTTTTAAATTTTTATTTTAAATAATTTGGTTTTGCCTATTTTATATACATAGTATTGCGGCTTCTTTTTGAAACAATAAAGTCCTTGCACTACTTCACTTAATCAGCAGATGTCTGTCTGCCTTTACGCATCTCGATGTTGTAGCCTGTGGTGACAGCTAGACTAATGTATTCATGGCGCCGCCACAGTGAGAGGCATTACTTTACCTCTGCTTAATTGAGGGGAAACTCCCCTGACACCTGCTTAGCACAGCACCAGGTTAGGAAAGTAGCCAGACTCAACCCTAGGAGCCCAAGCCACTGAACCCTGACTGAGAAATAACACAAGCCGGGACCACCCAGGGACTGCTGAGAGAAGAAATGATTTAATAATGTTGATGAGATATTACACCAGCCCTTCCTCCACTTTTCCCTCATGCTCTCTCCTTCCACTGCTGACCTGGCGCGGGAGACAGCTCAGACTATGTGCCTGAAGATGGATTGATATAAGGCTGCTAAATATTTCAGACCTTAAAGACATGTGTGATGAGTAAAAGAAGAAGCAGCAAAGAGAGGAGCAAGAGGGGTAAAAAAAAAAAAAAAAATCAGCGCATGGAGGTTTGACATGGATTGTTGGAGGGAGGTTAGGGATTGTAGTCAAGGGCAGTCAGGGCAGGCCTGTAATTGGCTGACACTGGAATATCGCAGTGGATTTGTGGGTGATTGTCTGTGCAGTGAGTACTGTAAGGCCAAATATATCGCTCTAACCAGACTGTGTTGCTTTGAGGGTGTTGATATGCTGCCATCACTTTCGACTAGAGTGAATGTTGATCTGAAGTACAACAGTACATTATTTTCTTCAGGCTAACAGACCACACTGTTTTTACATCTGCAGCCATACGGGCAAGGCCCCATCATGGTCCAATCTGAGATGTATTGACAACTAGACTGAGCTCCTGCTTTGCTTTAATCGTCCCAGGCTCCGGGAGCCGCTGAGAGCCAGCTGGGTGGGGCTGAAGAATTTTCACCTGAGTGAGGAGTAGCGGGTGACAGAACAGCCGTAGTGTCACATGCAGGTGCGGGGAGAGGTGGGGGCAAGGGGCTGACAAGCAAACCGTGGGGAGCTAAGTAGTGGGAAGCCATTCAGGAACACAGCAGAGGAGATAGCTTTATATAAGAGGGGGCATCCATCTTCCTACTCCTGCACTGCTTCTCACTGATACATATTACCTGTTATCAGCTGTGCTATTACCGGTCGCTACAGCTGGAAATTTATATCCAGGTATGACTTTTTTTTTTTTTTACACGGAGTCTGAAGATGTTTTGTTTGCCGAGTCAGGAAATAGTTTCCTTTTTATTTTTGTTTCATTTAATCTCATTTCATTTTTTGTCAGTGACTGAGCATTTTGAAAAGGAAGTCTTCTAAATATGCCAGATTTAATCAAAGCGCTAGTTTTCCTCTGTTGTCCCTGGCCAGGTCTTACAAAGGCTCCCTGCAATAAGGAAAAACAGCAACAGAAAATTGTGCTTGTTGAATTGTGAAGTCTTGACCCTCAAACTTTTTGCAGTCAGTATCATCTACTAGTTTTAAAAACTCATTCTTGATGGATGCGATTAAACCTCGATCTAATTTGATTTTTTTCAAAAATGCGAACATGTTGAGACGAAGAGGACCAGAGATTAGAAACTGATGGACTTTTGTCATAATGTTTTGTAAACAATCTAATTGAGAATCTAATCTGGATTTCTATCTGTTATGAAAATAATTGGAAACTGCAGCACGTAACTATATCATTGGCTTCTTTCATAGACTGCAGCAGACTCCCATTTGAGTTTATTCTGTAGAAAACGTGTTACTGTGCATGTATCATTTCTCATTTATAGGCTACACAGTAGTAGCTAGGTATATGCGTTTGAGACATTACTCTGAATTAAAGGTGTGATTTGTACTCTTCATCTTGCAGGTACATAAAAGCTGAATCAGACTGTAAAGCCTCTTTTAATCTTCAACTGCTGTCATCTCCAGTTGTCATTAATCATTACAGCAAGCAGTATAAAATGCTGTTGATAAAACTGTTAATATACTTTCTGTGGATGAGTTATATTGGGTTAGGCTTCATCCCATAATCGTTTACATGGCAATTTGCTACTTAAAGCATAGTTTTCACTGGGTAAAAAGACACCATGATCCATGTATATTTATCAATTGAGTTTTGTTTTTTTTTCTACATTCAAATAATAGCAGAGGAGTTCAGGGCTGATGAAATGAAATGATGTGCAGTCAAGAGGATGCAGCAGCGTGGTCTTTGGTCTTGCTCTTCCTGTGTTACTGGCACTGAGACATCATATTAGCAGTCATGCTGGGGTCATAGGCTCTGAAAATAGCCCTGAAGGGATTCGGGCTGCACTTATAGCATACCTGCTGTTACCCTGAGATGTTATCCAACTGCAAGCCAGCCCAAGCTTCCTCCCAGCTGCCGTGCTCTGCTTTTGGATTGTTCTACAATACCTCACACAAAGATGGAGTGGGGCCATTAAACCTCTGGCTGTGTAACGGTCCCTGCAGACACACACAAACATGCACGTGTATGCTTACTTCCACCTGCAGCAACTACCACACACTACCTGCAGCCATTTACATTGCAGCCAAGTCTAATTCTGTATGTGTTTGTCTATGCACGTACAGCTCATCGCACACGTTCCCATGTGTGACCACACACATATCAAACTAGATTGCACTGTCACCACATAAAGCTCTGTTGCGACGGTGCAGCCTGGCTGGCTTTTTGCAAAGGGTCAGAGTTTACTGCAAATTACAGCTGTTTCCTGACCAGGGCTGGTGATGGATCTCAATGCATCCAGTGTTTACCCACACACCTGCACCCACATGGATGGGAAACGGCAGCACAGCCGAGAGCACACAGCCATTTTGTAACACCTCAAGGAACTCTCCTTCTCTATCTCCACTCTCTGTATGAGGAACAGATGAGGTGGTGCCATTAAGTGAATTTGCTGTTATTTCCCCAGGCTCTTAGCTGAAGATGTCAAACCTCAGCCAGTGAGGCAGCCAAGGATGACTGCCTACTCAGGCAGAAGCAAACACACAGGCATCACACTCTGCTACGCACATGATCGGCTTTCATGCTTCTGTGTAATTTATCAAATTGCTTGGGCATGTGATGAATGGGCCCAGATCTCAATAGGAAAAAAAAGGCATTAGGTTGCCGTTCTCCCCATGTAAAAGCTTAGAATTTAATTAAACTCTATGGTAAACATCGTATTCACATTTTCTTAAACAATATTTCTGTTGGTCTAATGGCTCAGTAGTATTGCAGACTGCACTTGTGTGATTACACCAGTAGAATCAGCTTGTTAAACAGAATCTTCTCAATCCTATTACTTATACTACAGACTACTATGTTCTTAGTTTATAGAATGAACAAGTAGGCTTAATACTCTACATTTTCTCACAAATTTCCACACACACATCTTTTCTGTTGAAGAGGCTGCTTCTCCCCAGGTGATTTGTCACAGTTTCCTATTGTATTACACACCTCCTCTCCAAACCCCCCTTTTGTGCGTTTTCTTTCTCTCGCTCTTTCTCTCCCTCACCTCCCTCACTCCCTAAATCATTTCTTTACATGTGTGTGGGTGCCCCCTCTCGCTGTGATTCTGATACTTCATAACGGCAGGAGGAAATTGAGCTGACCTTGAGGCTGCCGAGCTCCTTTATAATGCTGATGTATGGGGCTGTGAGCGCAGGCAGCCAGTAAGTGAGAGGCATGTTTTTATTTGCTGGGGAACAGGACCCAGTGTCAGGACACATAACAAGGTTCATTTCTCGCCCACTCAAGCTAGGTTGTGTGCTGGGTTGCTTAGTGTCAAGTATTCAAGTCCACAAGGTGTGATTTACCTGCATTAGCCTCTGTGTACTGAAATAAGACTGATCATGCTCCCTGAAGGATGATGATAGGCAAACCCAAGAATAGAGTTAACCCAGCTGGTGGAAATATTGGGCATGCAGAAATGTGATGTACATGCATTGCAGAAGTATTTTTGTTTGCAAGACCTTTTAAAAATGATTTAGGGCTGCAAGTAACAATTATGTTAATAGTCGACTAATCTGTAAATAATCTTCGATTAGTCTGTTAGTCACGATTATTTCTGCCACGCCCACCATCTGTGCTTCCAGTTGACGCAGCTCTTTTTACAGGCTCCAGTATGTTTTACTCCACTCTCTTCATTTGCATCAGATGAATGTCACCCTGATTCTCAGTCAGTCACAACATAATGTCCTTTAGTAAGTTAAAAAAAAAAAAAAGACTCCTGAACTAGTTGAATATTAAATTTAAGCTTAATAGCTTACTTCTAATTTATTTTTAAACATTCAAACTTAGCTATAGTGTCATATCCAAGCTGTACAGAATTTGCCTTAAAAGGAAAACAAAATAAAATATTTTAACATCTTAAATTTTGTAGAATTCCCTTGAAATCTTGAAAAAGTCTGTTTTTGTAAAGTAAACAAGGGTCAGAATCCTGTAAAAATAAAAAAAATTAAAAAAAATTCCTGAATCCAAACGTTGATCCGGATCACCACCAAAATTAAATCATTTCTTCCTTTTCACATTTCCAACAACTCCTGAAAATTTCATGAAAATCTATCCATAACTTTTTGAGTTTTCTTGAACACAAACAGATAAACGCAGGTAAAAACATAACCTCTTTGGCAGCGGTAACAACAGCACATCACTACTCGCTAATGCTAACTTTGCCATTCTGAATGCTGGAAACCATGACTCCGGGGTGCTTTGGTTTCAGATGCTCATGCATGACTGCCGTGCTGCCGTGGTATGCCAATTCTGCTTACAGACTACACATTTAACCTGTTTGACATTTTGTTTAGCGTGAAATATCCCCAAACTTTGGAAATGGGTTGCGCCGGCTTTAGTTTGGTCTTCGTTGTTTAAACAAAGATGCTGCACAAAATGACAATACTGCCCCCAGCACTTCCCGTGGTGCTTTGCATCATTTGCTTGGTGTTTAGAGTTCTTATACTGTCTGAAAAGCCGTGGTTGGTAAATTGTGTTAAGTTGCCCGATGCAGCGTTCTATTAGCAAAGCCATAACGGGTGTTTATCACGCGACGCGTCAATGAATTTTCATTGTCGACGTTGTCCATAAATCGTTGCAGCCTTAAAATGATTCTTTCTTTCTTTTATTTAGTCACAGTAATATTTTAAAACTGATGCTTGGCAACCCACCCAATGTCATCTATGCAATATTATCCATGTCATATTGTGATCATCATTTGTTCTTGTGGATGGCCCACTTTCCTCTCTGTAGCAGCTCTCTGCTCATCAGTGCAATCAGCTACCTCCTAACAAAATCAAGCAGTTCTCAAATTACAGTTATGATTGAGGAGAAGTCAGCAGCAGGAAAATGCAAGTAGTTTATGATTTAGGCATGAGTACAGTTCACAGCAGGATTTGCTGTTTTAATATCTGGTGAATATCACTTGATCAAATATTCTAAAATAAATGGTACTTTTGCAATCCTAAAGATTTTAACTGTTAAACTTGGGTTCATGTTGTACTTTTTTTCAATAATATTTTTATTTCAGAACATAGACATAACAAGCAGCTAACAATACAGACCAATTGCCACAAGGTTACAGATCAATTATTTGTAGGTATCGGTACTTGAAGAGATTGTTGCACTTTTTCATGAAAGACGCAAAACCATTTGCTTTGCATTTGGGGGGAAAAAAAGCTATTTTTCCACAAACAAGCATTTTTTATTTTGTTATTTTGGTGCCCTTGTTGAAGAGGCAGATAAGGAAGCGGGTCGGGGAGGTGCCGGGATTGAACCCAGATTGGTTGCATCCATAGGCTCATAACTTTTCTTTGTGGGGCAGCTGCTATACCAGGTGAACTAAATACAGCATCCCGATGAGCATTCAGCTACGACAAAACCAGTAATTTTTCCTTGTTTTCCGTCTGACCTTTTACCCCTGAAGTGTGTCATTTTTGTGCCGGTTAAGTAACTGCGCTGGTTTATTGCCCCCAGTAGGTGGGGGTAAAGCTTCTGCGTTCAAACCATGATCGGGAGGTGGAGTCCAGGACTTAAGCTGCAGCTATCTTCAAAGTTAGCGTCCGTCACTCTGCTTCTAACAGTCATCAATATACAGGTGGTTTCTTACAGCTGACTTTTTCTGCTCCAATGCCCCACTCTCACTCAGATTAGTCAATTAGACTTTATATCATTCATTCAGTCATACCACTTGATCCAATTAAGGTTCACTTGTAACTGGAGCCTATTGGAGCCCAATTATCACTCGAGAGCAGGGTACACCCTGGACATGACAGGGCCAACACAGACAGACAAACAACCATTCACGCTCACATTTATTCCTAGGAAGAATTTAGAGCGATCAATTAACTTCACCTGCATGTATTTGGATGGTGGGAGGAACCTGGAAAGAAACCATGCATACACAGTGAAAACATACAAACTTGACAAAGAAAGGCCACAGTTCAAACCTCCTCTAAGCCAAGGCCCGAACCAGCAACGCTCTTGCTGTGAGGCAGATCTAACCACCACGCCACATCCTTAATCATTTCCTCGATTTATTTAAAAAAAAAAAAAAAAAAAAAAAAATATATATATATATATATATAATATACATTTTTTTTCTCATTTGATAACTTACCATTTGTTTTCCTGATTTATTAAATTAATTATTAAATCAATGAAATGTCAGCAATATTTGAAAAATTTATTTTATTGAGTTTTCAGAGGTAACTGAGACGACCAAACCATGCTAAAATATGAAAATCTAGAGAAAAAAAAAAACAACCTGGCAACCTTTTGACTTTACAATAAATTGGTTTTTTTAGAAAGAAAAAAATACTTGTATTGTTGTTTACTTGGCTTTAATGCTTTTTAATAATCATCAGCACTGACCATGTACACTTTATCTTGAGATGGCAAGATTTTGTGTCCATGTATCCCAAATGCTTCTGACATTAATAATAATGATATAAATGATCCTGCATCCTACAATCCTAGAGCCATATTTGCAGAGCTATACCTTATTTCCCAGTTCCATCTTGCACTGTAGTCCTTCATCCAATGTTAAACAGCATTTTGAACAAGACCATCAAAACCTGCCTTTTGCTCAACATGCATGTTGAATGTGTTTGGGTATTGCATAACATACCCAATAATAATAATAACTTGACTTTTTATTCTGGAATTTATACTTAAAGCTCATTGTAGGTAATAAAAAAAACAAACAAAAAAAAGGCAAGTTGATGATGACAAAGGGAAAAGAAAAAAAGGAAAAAGCTTTAATTTGTCTTGTCGTTAGTTATGCTAATAGTTTATTTTTTAAAAGGCCTCTAATTTGGAGCTCTGTGTGTAGTAGTTGTAGCTGTAGTTGACAGTATGATGAGTAGAGGAACCGCATTAGCCCTGCCAATTCAGTTCACTTCTTATATGGCGCAGATCCACTCGCCTAACCCCACGTCTGGATGCTGCAGTCTGAAAACAGGCAGGAGCCCAATTTCATTTACAGCCCATCCAACAACACATCGACTGCACGCAAAGTATGTTTTAGCAGCTTAACAGCGGCAGACTAATCAATTGATTTAGATTTTGCCATCCATTGATCTTGGCACAACATGGGTCGAGATAATTACAGTGCATGTATGATAATGATATCATTAGCAGCCCGTGGTCAATCTATTACGGTAGGGTAAATGCTAGTAAAAACCACCCAAACCATGCAAAGAAACATTTGCACTGCCAAATGCTGTGGAGAATGGTCCAAATCTGCTTTGCAAATGCCTCCCTGTCACTCTTCACTCCCTTCCCCATCACACCACAGTAACAGTAACGTGTTAGAGAGGCGGGCGAGCCTTCTGGTGCTGCTGACTGGCATTCTGTGTGTTGATGAATGTGCCAGCCTGACGGCTCAATGTGCTTACCTAATTGGAGCAGCTCTACTGTCACACTTAGTTTCTCCATCTCTCTCACTCTCACTTACCTCACTTGTGTCTTTTTCGAATGTCGTGCCTGTGCTTTTTAAAGGTTAATAGAGCTATCTCACAACACAGTCTAATCATGAGGCAGTCGCTTTTGTTTGACCCAGTAGGGAGGTAAGGTCAAATATGATGGCCAGGGCCGCCATTTTGGAGGCTGCTTCTGATTGGCAAATATGGATGCCAGACTTAGGAAAACTGCTTTGCGTTCTGATATTACAAACACTTTCTGTCCCTAGTGGCCCTTTCTGTTTGAACTACATTATTTTCTTCTGCACATTTTCTTTTTAAGACTGGTGTGGACTAATTTCTCTCATCCTAACATACTTGTTTTCGTCTGAAAATGTGGAAGATGCATCCTTAGATGTCTTTGGGTTTGTAACTGTAGAGGCGTTTCAAATGCTTAACATAAGAAATGGCGTTAAAATGGCAGCTTTCCTGACATGGATGGCCTGGACACTGAGAAGCAAACCGAGGTCACAAAAGCGAAATGCTTCTCTTTTATGTGAGCCAGCCTCTGAGGGGCTGTGGCGGTCAAAGTGGATTGGGGTTTCAGCCCAGGATTTTGGGATTGTGGTGTCACAAAGGTCATAGTGGGTCTGAGCCTATTGCACAGACACATGTATTTTCAGCTTTTTAAGCTGAGGAGATGCTACGAAGAGAGGAAAGCCCAGTTTGTCTCTGTCATCGTCCACATCACCCCATGCTACTCACAAATGATAAACTTCAACTTGCAGAGTACTAAAGCGATCTAACTCTCACATGGGCACAGATTGCGCAATATAGGAACGGACATTTCTAGGCCTCTTGTGCTTGTTTTAGTTGCCCTCTTATGATTAGTGAGAGACTGAGTGGATAGACAGTTTGTTAAAGGAATGATGTTGCATGTCTTGTGCTATTTGGATACAGCCTTAGGCCGAGATATGAGCAGATTAAAATGGTGATGTGTTAGTCACAGCCTGATTTTAGAGGGTTTTACAAAACAAGATAAATGAGTCTGTGTTTGTGTATGTGACTGTGTGTGCATGCTGGCTGCATTGTCAGTCACTGTGGAAATCCTAGAGTTATTGAAGAGATTGGAAAATCAATGTGGGCCATTCATACACGGATCTAATCCTCAGATTTGCTGCCTTTTAATCTGTGGTTATGGCATGGCTCTGATGGTGCTAATGCTGTCAAGCAGATGTCCCTGCTCAGCCATCCAGGTTAGGCTGCACCTGGTGACATCATTGAGCCCTGGCTGTGGGTGGCCCACTGCGCATTTCATCTTGTCCTCAGGTGGCAACTATTATATAATATAAAAAAATATACTCTAGAACAACTTAATTTCTGTATTTTTTTATACCTAAAATCATCTTTGACACGTTTCATATCAGCGTGAATATAAATGTTACAGGCTAATCTGGGTTGTTATGTGTTTGTGCTACATTTTTTCCCTCTTCGAATGTCACACAAAAGTGCTATTTACTGAGCTTGCAATAGGGTAGAGCACTGCTGTGAGTGGCTGATAGAAATGCTTTGATTTTATTCACTGCACATTCACTGTGTTATTTTTCACATTCAAAGTTGAGCAGACCATTTCACTGCGTGCAAGCTGAATTCAGGAGGTTTATTGTATTCCAGACAAGGAAGGAATAATAAACAGAATAATTTTGTGCATCTCGTAAGTATCAAGGGATGTTGTTTGCACTGTCTTTGTTGTAAATAAATGATGAACTAGTAAGCAGAATTGGTCTACGTTAAAGTACAAAGAAAAACTGTACAAGTGTTTTACATCATCACTTAAAACATAATACCTGACAGGTTTTGAACATTTTTTTTTTTTTTTTTTTTTTTTTTAAAGCTGGGAGTTGCCTCTCCCTGAGCCGTCACCTTATCGTGGTGGAGGGGTTTGTGCGTCCCGAAGATCCTAGCAGCTATGTTGTCGGGGGCTTTATGCCCCTGGTAGGGTCACCCATGGCAAACAGGTGTCTAGGGGAGGGACCAGACCAAGCACGGCTCATAGACCCCTATGATGACGACTAACCTGGGCATGAATGTTCCCTTGCCCGGACGCGGGTTACTGGGACCCCCCTCTTGAGCCAGGCCTGGAGGCGGGGTACGAGAGCGAGCGTCTGGTGGCCGGGCCTTCGCCCATGGGGCCCGGTCGGGCTCAGCCCGAAAGGGTTACATGGGCCCCACCTCCCGTGGGCTCACCATCTGCGGGAGGAGCCGTAGGGGTCGGGTGCAATGTGAGCTGGGCGGCAGCAAGGGGCGGGGACCCTGGCGGTCCGATCCCCGGCTGCAGAAGCTGGCTCTAGGGACGTGGAACGTCACCTCTCTGGTGGGGAAGGAGCCTGAGCTTGTGCGCGAGGTTGAGCGGTTCCGACTAGATATAGTTGGACTCACCTCGACGCATGGCTTGGGCTCTGGAACCAGTACCCTCGAGAGGGGCTGGACCTTCTTCCACTCTGGAGTTGCTCATGGTGAGAGGCGCCGAGCAGGTGTGGGCATTCTCATCAGCCCCCAGCTTGGTGCCTGCACGTTGGGGTTTACCCCGGTGGATGAAAGGGTAGTTTCCCTCCGCCTCCGGGTGGGGGGATGGGTCCTGACTGTTGTCTGTGCTTATGCACCGAACAGCAGTTCAGAGTACCCACCCTTTCTGGGGTATGGAGGGAGTGCTGGAGGGTGCTCCTTCTGGGGACTCCATTGTTCTGCTGGGGGACTTCAATGCTCACGTGGGCAATGACAGTGAGACCTGGAGGGGAGTGATTGGGAGGCATGGTCCCCCCCCCCTCTGAACCCAAATGGTGTTTTGTTATTGGACTTCTGTGCTCGTCATGGATTGTCTATAACGAACACCATGTTCCAGCATAAGAGTGTCCATATGTACACCTGGCATCAGGATTCCCTGGGCCGCAGTTCAATGATCGACTTTGTAGTCGTATCGTCGGACCTGCGGCCACATGCCTTGGACACTCAGGTGAAGAGGGGGGCGGAGCTGTCAACTGATCACCACCTGGTGATGGTGGGGGAGGAAGCCGGTCAGAGTTGGCAGGCCCAAACGTGTTGTGAGGGTCTGCTGGGAACGTCTGGCTAAGTCCCCTGTTAGAGCGAGCTTCAACTCCCACCTTCAGCAGAGCTTCGAACATGTCCCGAGTGAGGCGGGGGACATTGAGTCCGAATGGGCTGTGTTCCGTGCCTCTATTGCTGAGGCGGCCGGCCGGAGCTGTGGCTGCAATGTAGTTGGTGCCTGTCGTGGCGGTAATCCCAGGACTCGTTGGTGGACACCAACAGTGAGGGATGCCGTCAAGCTGAAGAAGGAGTCCTATCGAGCCTTCTTGGCCTGTGGGACTCTGGAGGCAGCTGATGGGTACCGGCGGGCTAAGCGGCATGCGGCTTCGGCCGTTGCCGAGGCAAAAATTCGGGCATGGGAGGAGTTCGGCGAGGCCATGGAGAAAGACTTCCGGACGGCTTCGAGGAGATTCTGGTCCACCATCCGGCGGCTCAGGAGGGGGAAGCAGTGCTCCATCAATACTGTGTACAGTGGAGGTGGGGAGCTGCTGACCTCAACTCGGGACGTTGTGGGTCGGTGGAGGGAATACTTCGAAGACCTCCTCAATCCTACCAACACGTCTTCCCATGAGGGAGCAGAGCTGGTGGACTCAGGGGTGGACTCTCCTATCTCTGGGGCTGAAGTCGCTGAGGTGGTCAAAAAGCTCCTTGGCGGCAAGGCCCCGGGGGTGGATGAGATCCGCCCGGAGTTCCTTAAGGCTCTGGATGCTGTGGGGCTGTCCTGGCTGACACGCCTCTGCAGCATCGCGTGGACATCGGGGGCAGTACCGCTGGATTGGCAGACTGGGGTGGTGGTCCCCCTTTTTAAGAAGGGGGACCGGAGGGTGTGTTCCAATTACAGGGGAATCACACTCCTCAGCCTCCCTGGTAAGGTCTATTCAGGGGTCCTGCAGAGGAGGGTCCGCCGGATAGTCGAATCCCGGATTGAGGAGGAGCAATGTGGTTTTCGTCCTGGTCGCGGAACAGTGGACCAGCTCTATACCCTCTCTGGGGTCCTGGAGGGGGCATGGGAGTTTGCCCAACCAGTCTACATGTGCTTTGTGGACCTGGAGAAGGCATTCGACCGTGTCCCCCGGGGGCTCCTGTGGGGGGTACTCCGGGAGTATGGGGTACCGGACCCCCTTGTACGAGCTGTCCGGTCCCTGTACGACAGGTGTCAGAGCTTGGTCCGCATTGCCGGTAGTAAGTCGGATTTGTTTCCGGTGAGGGTTGGACTCCGCCAAGGCTGCCCTTTATCACCGATTCTGTTCATAACTTATATGGACAGAATTTCTAGGCGCAGCCGAGGTGTTGAGGGGATCCGACTTGGTGGCCTCAGGATTGGGTCCCTGCTTTTTGCGGATGACGTGGTCCTGTTGGCTTCATCTGGTCGTGATCTCCAGCTCTCGCTTGAGCGATTCGCGGCCGAGTGTGAAGCGGCTGGGATGAGAATCAGCACCTCAAAATCTGAGACCATGGTCCTCAGCCGGAATAGGGTGGATTGCCCTCTCCGGGTCGGGAGTCAGGTCCTGCCTCAAGTGGAGGAGTTTAAATATCTCGGGGTCTTGTTCACGAGTGAGGGAAGGATGGAGCGTGAGATCGACAGACGGATCGGTGCGGCGTCTGCAGTAATGCGGGCTCTGCGCCAGTCTGTCGTGGTGAAGAAGGAGCTGAGCCAGAAGGCGAAGCTCTCGATTTATCAGTCGATCTACGTTCCTACCCTCACCTATGGTCATGAGCTGTGGGTCGTGACCGAAAGAACGAGATCTCGTATACAGGCGGCTGAAATGAGTTTCCTCCGCAGGGTGGCCGGGCTCTCCCTTAGAGATAGGGTGAGGAGCTCGGTCATCCGGGAGGGGCTCAGAGTAGAGCCGCTGCTCCTTCGCATTGAGAGGAACCAATTGAGGTGGCTCGGGCATCTGGTCAGGATGCCTCCTGGACGCCTCCCTGGTGAGGTGTTCCAAGCACGTCCCTCTGGGAGGAGACCCCGGGGAAGACCCAGGACACGCTGGAGGGATTACATCTCTCGGCTGGCCTGGGAACGCCTCGGGATCCCCCCCGCAGAGTTGGCAAATGTGGCTGGGGAGAGGGAAGTCTGGGCTTCCCTGCTTAGGCTGCTGCCCCCGCGACCCGACCCCGGATAAGCGGCAGAAGATGGATGGATGGATGGAAGCTGGGAGTTGCTCTTAATTTTCAAGCTGCTTTACAAAAATATGAATCAAGATGTGAACTTAATCATATCCATTTAATTCTTATGTGACTACAGGACTCGACTACACACAAGCACCTCCCTGGAATTGGCTGTATTAAATTTAGTGCTTTGTTGTGTGTGTGCGTGTACGTGTGTGTGTGCTTTGTGTGTCTGCGTGTTAAAGAGAGTAAATGCAGGGAATCTCTCTCAGTGTGCGGATGCTGAATGTGAAATGTCAATGTTATTGAACAAGTGCTGCGAGGCAGAGCTGTGATGTTTTTATTTCCAAGCTCTTGTAGAGCAAGGCAGAGAAGAGAAGGCTCATGGGATAATGGGGGAGGTTCAGGGGTGGGGGAAGAGTGTGTGTTTTACAGTGTGTGTTGCAAGTGTAAGTGCCTAGATCTGTGTGTGTATTCAGGGAGGTTTATTGAGAAGTCAGAGATTAATACTGGCTTTGAATAAATGCTCACAGTCTCATTGAAAACAACACTGTGAATATGGTCCTATTGTGGTTATTTCTTTTCACCTACCTTTGTGGTTTTCAGGAGATACAGTTACTGCCAAATATGGCAGCTGTCTTCACCCAGGCATACACCTCTACTTTCAATCTGTTATCACCGTGTTTGTTCCATCAATACATCATTCTTTTCACCTGTTCTGTTATATATGTTTTTATAAATATATATGTATATATGTGTGTGTGTGTGTGTGTGTGTGTGTATATAGATATATATATAC